>NC_073714.1:5930739-6083893 GCF_023634085.1 Falco cherrug | reverse complement strand
GGGGCAGGCGGGGCGAAGCGCCCTGCGTGAGATGAGTTTGGTCGGACTCAGCCGGGGTGATGCTGCCCCCCCCCCCATTAACACCACGCTAGGGTGGCTTGATGGTCGCGCCCACGTGGGATTGTTTACCCCAAATCTGCCGCTTTTCACCCCAAAAGCCCCCGTAGCTCCTCCCCCCCCCCACCTCCCGTGTCGTCCATTCACCCGCCCCCCCCCCCCCCCCCGCCGGTTTCCTGCAGCGATACCAGAAAGGGGAGGAAACGGCGTCACCGCGCTCCCGGTGCCGGGAACCGACCCCGAGGCGTGAAATCACGGCCGGGACACGCGGGGGTGTGCACACGCACGGACACGCGTGTATTTCCCATGTCCCCGCTGCACACGCGTGGACCTACGCACACACACGCGTGTGCCCGCCGTGCGCACACCCGGCTGCAAAAGCACGTACCCACGCGTGTACCCCCCCGCCCCTCCCCATGCGGCACGTTCACATGCACACGCGTGTCATCAGCTCGTATGAACACACGTGGCCACCCTGCCCCACGCATTTACCCGCACGCGTGTCCCTCTGCGCCCCCCTCCCTCCCAAATACACGAACCCACGCGTGGAGCTCCGTGCCTGCGAGACGAACACACATGTGCCGCCCCCACGAACACGCCTGCACACACATGACACGCGTGGGCACACGCCCCGCGGCCGGACTACGGCTCCCAGCATCCTTTTCCTTAAAAGGCGGGACGGCAGCTGGGCTGGCCAATCAGAGGAGGGGGCGTGGCGGGAAGAACCAATAAGGCGCACGGGGGGCGTGGCCGTGCCGCCCCACGGGCCCGCCCGGCGGTCACATGGCGCGGTGGCGGCGGGTGAGCGGGACGGGGGGAGCGGCGTGGGGACCCGGGGGGGGGGACACACACACGCGTGGGAGGGGGGGGGGGGACACGGAAGGGAGGGGGAGGGGTCCCGTCGGCCTGTTCCTCAGTTTCCCCAGGTTGGCACCCCGCTGTTTTCGCTGGTTTTGCAGGGGTGCCCCCAAAATGGGGGGGGGGAAGGGGTACCGACCCCTAATTTTTTATTTTTTTTTGGGGGGGGGGGGGCACCCACGGGTGACCTTAGGCCATGGGGTCGCCCGCCAGGCACCGAAATCGGCCGGATGGCCGATTTCGGTGCCTGGCAGGCGACCCCGTGGCCCAGATCATCCCGATTTTCCCTTTTGGGGGGGGGGGGGGGGCGGAAACCCAAAAATTTAGGGTGTTTCACACCCCCCCCCTTATTTTTTTCCCCCTCGCAGGACCCCTCCTCAAATCACAACTCTCCCCCCATGGAGGACAACCAAGAGCAGCCACGAGACCCCCAAGAGCCCACTGACACCAAACCGGCGGTGAGTGCCGCGCCCCGGTGGGATTAATTAATTTTTTTAATTTTTTTTTGGGGGGGGGGGGGAAGATTGAAACATCCCCCCCCCCCCCGAGGGGACGAGGTGCTCGGAGGATGAACGTTGCTTTTGCCTCCTGTGAAAGCGAGAATCAGGAAGAGGAGGGTGACTTTCCCCACCGGGGGGGGGGGGGACGGGACGGGACACGACAACCAAACCCAACCAGGACATTTTAGGGGAGAAAAATGAGCCCCCCCCCTCCCCTTTGTGGCTTCTAATTTTTTCTAATTAATTTTTTAGCCTCATGGAGCCGGGGGGTAGGTTTTACTGCGCTGCCCCCCCCCCCCCCCCCCAGCTCTCCCTCCCTCCATTTTATTTCAAAAAGCCAAAAAAAAAAAAAAAAGGAAAAAAAAAAAAAAAAAAGCTCAAAATAGTTCAGCCGTTAAAATACCGCGTCTGTCAGAAGCGGTTGAAAGAATAGAAAGAAGAAGGAGAATTAAAAAAAAAAAAAAATAGATAAAAAAAAAATAAAAAGTACTTGGGAGCTGAGGCAGCTGCTTTGCCCAAAAATAGCAACAAGTTTTATAACTCCGGAAAATGTAGAACAAACAAACGAGAAACATTTTTAGCTGAGAAAGGCGGCGGCGGCGGCGGCGGGGGGGTGGGGGGGGAGGGAGCGGAGGATGAATTTCTGCCCGTCTGTTTTCCTGGAAGCCGTTCCTCGTGTTCTCGCACGCTTCCAGCGCTTTGACCAACTTGGCCGGCGGCCCAGGCTGCCGGCTAACGACCCAGAGCTCGTTAAATGCCTTTGGTTGCAAAGCATCCCCAGCGCCGGTGAAAGCTGGGGGGTTGTGCGCGCACTGCTCTGCCTCAGTTTCCCCAAACTCTCCATCTCTCCCCCCGCCCGGATCCGCAGGAGGCTCCGATCCCGGAGGATGGCTCCGAGCGGGAGAAACCGGTGGAAGAAGCAACAACGGGAGGTGAGAAGGAAGAGGAGGAAGCCTTCCTCGTCAGCCTCTACAAGTTCATGAAGGACCGACACACGCCCATCGAGAGGATCCCCCACCTCGGCTTCAAGCGAGAGTACGTCCCCGCCGGGGCCGGGGGAGGGGGGGGGGCTGCCGGCGGACCCCCGCGTCCCCCTCACCCTCGGCATCTCTTCCTTCCCAGTTAACCTCTGGAAGATCTACAAAGCCGTGGAGAAGCTGGGAGCCTACGAGCTGGTAAGCGACGTCCCCTGAGCACCGGGATGTCCCCTGGGTGCCCGGGGGGGGGGGACACGACGACGACACAACACGCTAACCCCATCCCTCCCACCGCAGGTGACGGGGCGACGGCTCTGGAAGAACGTTTACGACGAGCTGGGGGGCAGCCCCGCAGCACCAGTGCGGCCACTTGCACCCGGCGGCACTACGAGAGGTAAGAGGGGGGCGGGATGGGGGTCCCGCTCCGTGCCTCAGTTTCCCCTTCCCGGCGCCGGTTCTCACTGGCCGACCCCCACGCTCCCCCCCCCCGCAGGCTGGTCCTCCCGTACGTGCGGCATCTCAAGGGGGAGGATGACAAGCCTCTGCCCCCCAGCAAGCCCCGCAAGCAGTAGTACAAGGTCTCCAAGGGCACCGAGACGGGCGAGAAGAGCAAGAGGGCCAAGAAGGAGAAGGGCCGGGAGCAGGTGCGCGGCCCCCCCAGAGCCCCCCGATGCGCCTGCGGTTCCGTACCAGCCCCCGGCTCTGTCCCTCGCCAGGGGGACCCGTCTGGGTGCCCTGGGAAGAGCAGGGAGGGACTGGCTGGGAAAAAGAGGAGAGCGGAGGGCTCGAGGGCAGCCGAAGATGGGGAGGGGGCTGGGGGGAGCGGGGACCCCCACCTGGGGACACGGCAGAGCCCGGCTTCCACACCCTAAATCTCCTTGCTTGCAGATGCCTCCAGACAAGGCGAAGCCGGAGGTGGGCAGCCCGCACGGAGGACGCGAGGATGCCCAGAGCAGGGCCGGGCAGCTGAGGGGTGCTCCAGCCCGGTGGTCCCCACCCCGAGCCCCTCGGAGGGGTGTCCCGGCCCCTGCAGGACCCACCCCGAAACCTACAAGCGCCTTTTCTCCAGCTTCTACTCCAAAGGCAACCATCCCATCATGTCACCGCTGGCCAAGAAGAAGCTGCTGGCCCAGGTGAGCAAGGCAGAGTCCTTGCCCTGCCACAAACGCCACCACTCCCGAGGGCCGGCAGCCGGGCGAGCGACGCTGGCCCCGAGCCCCCCCGGCTGGCCACTGGCCCCCACCTCAATGAGCAGAGGAGCCCGGAACCCTCGGGAGCTCAGGATACAGCTCCGAGCGTGGGGAACGAGGTGGGGACCCATCACCGGCGAGGTGGGACCCATCACCAGCACGTCCCCCGGTGGGAGAGACAGCCAGCACTGCCCCCGGGCCGAGGACGGGTGCCCGGCCCCCGCCGTCTTCACCGGCTGCTTCCACGCCTACCGCAACGAGGTGCTGATGCCCGTCGGCCGCCACCCCCTCTGGGGTATTTCTCCAGCTTGAAGGATTTTTTGGAGCCGCCTTCCACCTTCCCATCGCGAGCCGAGGAGCCGGAGCAGCCCCAAGACCTGCGGAGCAAAGCGGGGCAGCCGTGGGGCGGGGAGAGCCGGCGAGCGGGTGCCCGCGCCACCGGTCCGAGCCTGCTGGGTGCCCCCCGGCGCCGCCTTCGCCCCCGCCGCGCCCAGGGGCCAAGCACGGCCGGGAGGAGGAGGCGGCGTTCGGTCCCAGCGCCAAGGCTACGCGCCATCTCCCCCTTCCTCACCGAGGCCGATGGCGGGGACACGGGCACTGGCTCTCCGGGGGGCCAGCAAGGTTGGCCAAACCCAAGGCTGTGGTGGCCAGCCCCGGCTACGCCGCGCCGCTGCCGCAAGCCTCCGGACGTTTACAAGGGAGCGATGCTGCATTTCCCAGCGAGTTTTGGGAGTCCACTGGAGCACCTTAAAACCCAGGGAGTGCCGGCGGCACCGTCCCTCTCCGTCAACCCCTTCATCATTCCCGCTTTTCCCAGCCCTTTGGTAGCCACCTCCACGCAGCCCTCCGACCTGTGCCGGCACGCTGGCGACCGGCCCCGGGCACTACCCGGCGGCGTCCTACGAGAGCTCGCTGCGGCACCGGCTCTACCCGGCGGCCACTTGGCACACCCCAGCCCACTTACACCTCACCGCGTGTGCCGGCCTTCCACCGCCACGCCAAGCTGTAGCGCTTCCATCCCTCTCCGGATCGGCCTCGTTTCCGTGCGGAAAAAGGAGCCGGCTGCGATGCCGCAGTGGCCGAGCTGGGCAACGAGGAACGTGCCGGAGCCGGTCACCGCTTCCGAGCCCGCGGGAACGGGGCCGAGAGGAGCCAAGCTGGACTGTGACATTTTTACTTTTGATCTTAGAGCTGTTTGTATCCGACATCGTTACGCCGGGGACTTAACTACCCAGTATCACGAGGGTTATATATATATTATATATATATATATACACACACATACACACATAAAAGAAAAAAGAAAAAAAAAAAAAAAAAGGGGGAGCCAAACAGGTTGTGGAGGTTTCTGTTTTGCTAGAGATGCTGTGCCCCAGGGCGCTTCCGCAGGGTGCGGCGAGGAGGCTGAGCCGGGCGGTGGTTATTCCCATCCACCGCACCCGGGGCCCTGGCTGGCTCACAGCACGTGATGCAAACTTGAGTTTGAATCACGTTGCCTACCATCCGGGGTTCCAGAGGGTTGGGGTTTTTTTTTTTTTAGGGATTTGGGACTGCAGCAAGCGGCTGCTGCATTGGGTGTCAGCCTGGAAAGCGCTCTGGCCGCTCCGCTCGCTGCTGCTCCGTGCCTCGAGCAGCCGCAGCGGCTGCGCCGGTGGCAAATAAAACTGGCTGGATGTTCCCGACCTGGCGGTGTTTGGGGGTGTCCTTGATTTCTTGGATCAGGGGCAGGGTTTGGGGGGGATCCTCACCCTAAGAGCAGAGCCCAGAGACGTTCTGTGACGCTGCGGGGATGGGCTGAGACCTACCTCCGGGGCTGCCCCGATCCCGTGGGGAAGGAGGTGCTTTTCCGCATCAGTTTTGGGGGAATCGCAGCTGTTTTGCGGAGCGGACGTGTGTCCAAGCGTGAACCAGCCAGCCACATCTCCAGGTGCTCTTTGCCTCCAGGAGCTCCTGTCAGGCCGTTGCAAATGACCCAAAGGCTTCCTCAGAGTTACGGGAATCGCTTTTCTTGTGCCGGCCGTGTGGCCGCTCGCCGCCGTCCTGGGCGCCTCGCCACAAGCCGTGGAAGCAGAAAAGGCAGAGGGATGGTGGCACTTGCTTGTCCGCAGAGAGGTTTATGGCTTCAGGTGGGGCAGGAGCAGTAAGTCAGCTTTGAAGGATCACTTCTGCTGTATCCATGGAAAGGAAAAGCTTTGGGATAGGAACTGGAAAAGGAGAATTCACCCCAGGCACCGCCAGTCGCTCTGCGACGCTTCCAGTGTTAGACTCGTTGAGAAGAGCAGCGTCACCCAGCCACCCGTGGATGCTCCAGCCTGGATGTGGGGAAGGCGTGACACGCACTGCAGACCCCCACGGCTGCACCTGAGGAGCTTCGCTGCCAGAACGTGCACCGTTAGCCCTGGTTTGTGCATGAGGACACGGCCCACGGGGCTCGAGTCTTCGCACACGGAGCCGCCTCCACGCCTTGGAGCAAGGGCACTGAGACGCCGCATCGCGACGGGTGGCTCAGCCTTATTATCAATATTCTGGCGGAGAAACGTGGCTTCAAGCCTGGAAGAAAAAAAAAAACAAAAACCCAAAAAAAAAAGTCGAGCGGCTTCAAACCACCACAGGCCGACAGCAGACCCTTGTTTTTGCCAGACACGCTTGCGTCCGCGGGGCCTAGAGTTCCTTCATCCCGGCGAGAAGGTTACCACGTTTAGCAGCATCCCATCGGCATCCCAACCCCCGACGCCAGGGATTAGCTCAGCCTTGGGATTCGAGGTCATCCCGCACCCACAGCTTTCCCTGCAGGAAACTTTGCCTGGGCTGAATCCAGATTGCCAGCCAAGTAGTATTTTGCTGGTTTTGATTTTTTTTCCCCCGCACAAAACCTCAGGGAAAAGGGAAGAGAAGCCCGGGGCTCGGCAGGATTTGGGGTGCTGACAAAGCTCAGCATCGCAGCGGCGCGAAGTGGGACAGTCCCCAAAGAGCCAGACAGCAGCCGGAGCGGTGCGGGCACAGCCCAGGAGGGGCAGGACGGGATTCCCGGCATCTCACAATGAGCAAACGCAACTATCAAAGTGCAGAACGGTTATTCTGCTCTGGTCCTGAGCTCCCTGGGACAAACACCCTGCTTCTGCCCTGGTGGGTGCTGTCCCGGCCAAGCCAAACCCAGGATCTTCTCACGAGCCGGCAGGATGAGGAAGTGAGCGGAAATTTGGGAAACGTGCCTGCCCTGGGGGGAGCACGGGCCGTCCCAGCACCACGGGCCTTCGTCTGCTGAGCATCGTGCTCCCCGAAAACATCGCAGCCAGCAGAGGTTGCATCACACCCCGCATCTCTCCAGGGAAGCAAGTCAGGGGCTCAGGGCGCAGCAGAGCCGCAGCACGGGATGGAAACGTACAGAGCGTCAGGATTAGCCCCCATCACCACAAAAAGACACCCCCCCCAGTTCACAGCTGTAAGCTCTGTCCTGTGCAAAGCGGTCCCAGGGGGAAACACTCGTCCCCAGCCCTGGCAAACCACCCTTGGTGGTGCCGAATTTGGCCTCACCTTGTCATCTCGGCAGCTGTTCAGTGGCTCAGCACCTTTGTGTCGCCCCTTCTGGTGCTTCCCTTGGTTCAAGCTCACGCTGCCCGGCGCTACCCCTGCTTGCTGACACAAACACAACTGGAATATTAATAAGTCTAATCTGCCCTGAGCCTTAAGTTGAGCCTTTTTCAGCAAGTATAAATATTCCCGATAGTAGCAGGAATCAGCTGGAGCTTCCAGCCCGAGGAGGAACGTACCGGCATGGGGCACAGGCAGGAGGAGCTGCGCTGGTTGCTGCCCAGCACCAATCCTTCCCTGCCTGCACAAGGCTGCTTTGTCCCTCCACACCTTCACAGCAAGACAAAAAAAAAAAGCAGTTGAGGGCTGGGCCACAACCAAAGCGGCTTTTGGAAGGGACGTGGGCAATGAAGTCAGTAAGAAAGAAGAAGAACCATTAAAAAAAACCACACCCAAAAACCCAAAAAACCAAACGCCCAAAAAAGTTTTATTAGACAACAACAAAACCAGAAAAAACATCCCCCCGGTTTGCTCCAGCCTGAACCGGCCCCCTGTGCCCACAGGGCTGCTCCTCTCCCACCCAGAGCCCAGCGTTCCTGAAGCGCCGCTCGCAGCCGAGGGTCCCGGGGGTCCCTATGGCTTCTGGCTGAGCGTGGGCCCCGCTGTGGCGATGATGGAGGAGCTGGCCAGGCTGCTGCCCAGCGTTATCAGAGTGGTGCCAGCCCCTCCTGGCAGCACACCCTGGGATAGCAAGTGTCTGTTAGCCAGAGCCTCTCTGGCGTGGATGATGGTGCTCCCGTCGTCCACCACGGAGGGAACCCTCCCCAGGGTCTCCACTGTCCCCAGAGCATGGCCAAGGGCCGTGGCGCTCTTGGTCAGGCTGACCTTCTCCCCGATGTGTCCCAGGGCTCCGTCGCCCTTCACCGTGGCCAGCGTTGAGGTCAGGATGACAGTCTTGGAAGCGGTTTGTAGGACAGGTCCCACCTTTGAGTGTACCAGGCTGCCGGGAGGGCTGGGGGCACTGGCCAGCGGGGAGGTGGTGAAGGTGACGGCACCGGTGGGAGAGCTGGTAGAGGAGGAGGAGGAGGAAGGCTGGATGCCTGGCAGTTTGAGGGGGACAGAGGTAGCCTCACCCATCACAGACTTGGTAAGCGCAGACAGCTTGGCATCCGACATGACGTAGAGTGTCTTCATGGGGCTGGTGGTGGTCACTGCGGAGAGGAAAGCATGGTCAGTGGCCATGGGGACGTGGTGCCCGCCCTGGGCTGCAGCCCCCAGCTGTGGCAGCAGAGTTGCGGGCTTTCACACCGAAGAGGAAGACCTGGCTTTGTCCACTCTCCAGAGCGGGACCCCAAAACAAACCCCAGCGCTGTCATACCTCGGCAAGGAAACCACAACGGCTGAACTTGGGCACCAGCAGCACCTCTCCCCTCCTAGACCGCTCCCATTCCCCAAGTACACCCCTTTCTTCCTTCAGTGTCTGAACTTCTCCCCCAGAAAGTCCCCTTCTGTTGGGACAGGGTGTCACGGGTCTTCCTTAGCCAAGCACGCTCTGTATCGCCTCGTCCCCGAGCTCGTGATTTCTCCCCCGAGCTCACGCTGCTCTCTGCGGCCTGGCTCAAGGCAAGCTCCCGCTCATCCCTGGCATCTCCAGCTCCATCCCACCAGCAGCACTGGAGGAGCTCAGACCCTCCTCA
Source organism: Falco cherrug (assembly GCF_023634085.1). Lineage (NCBI taxonomy): Eukaryota > Metazoa > Chordata > Aves > Falconiformes > Falconidae > Falco > Falco cherrug. The sequence goes on along the minus strand of NC_073714.1, from coordinate 6,075,083 downwards.
TGCTCCACCCCAGGAGACAGCTGAAAGACTTTGTGAAACAAAGCCCTCCATGCTCTAAGACAATGGCAGAAGTTGTATCGTGGTGGTTACCCCGTCCAAACCTGCTCCCTTGCTGCATCTGCAGTAGCCACAGCCCAGAGAGCAACAGAAAAGAGACTTCACTGAAATCTCATCGCTGGGTTTAGACGTGCTCAAGGGGTGGGAAAAAGCCCGAAGAGCCGCTGCTTGGTTCAGGACAACACTGGCCAGAAAGACCCCAGCCCAGAGCAGCCCACGGTTTGCTCCTGCAGTTGCCCAAAGCTGTGACTCGCTGGGTCCCTCAGGAGCCTGCACCGAGGAGCGGAGCGGAAAGCGGCAGGCCCAGCCGCGCTGGGTCACCTGGCGCGCAGCACCGGATCTCTCCGATACAGCAGCATCAAAGATGCACCGCAGCGTCCCTCACACATGTCAGCAGTGACAGCGTCTCGCGACCACCACCAGCGCAGCGTGGAACTCCCCGAAATGAAGTGCCTCGAGCGGGGAGGCCAGGGAGCAAAGGCTGACGACGACCGACCGTCTAACCAGGATGGGACCACCAACCCCCCCACCCTGGGGTCAAGGAGGGCAGGAGCACAGTGGGGACAGGTGACTCCAGCCACCCCCACGCAGGCTGGGGGAGTGGCACACACACGATGCTGTTAGACATCAGCAACAACCGCTCCATGACACAGTCTGGAAAATTTTCTGCGCTAACACCCCAGTCCGCCCTGCTGCTCCAGCGGCTTTCTTACAAACCGGTCCTCCCAGCTGGACGCAAATCCAGCCCAAACCTCCAGTGAAAGCAGGTGAAGTTCTCCACAGATCTAACTTCATCCACTAGCCATGCCAAATAACAAAAGGAACAAGAAAAAACACGAAGACTATGACTTCAGCCTGGTGCTTCTGCACCTCTTGAGTCCTGGGGGAGAAAAGCAGAGTTTGAGGGTCTGCAGAGGGTGGGTAGCCGGGTTGTTAACGCCTGCAAGGAAAGCCGCCTGCGTGGTAAAGCACAGACGCTGCAGAGCTGCCTCATTTGCCCTTTGGGGAACTGGCACAGCTCCCACTGGACTTCATCCCGAGTGCGGACTACCCACTCACCCTCCTTGGAAATCATCTGGACCGAAGAAAACGAAAACACTGGCTCGGCTGGCAGCGGGCTCTTTGGTACAGAAGCCTTTGGGGATGTAACCGAATGCACTGCTGCGCTATATCGATTTTATTTTTAAATCCGAGGCTACTTACTGGCTGGGTAGTGGCTCTGCAATATTTCTTTAGCTGTTAAGCGGATGGGTCTGCTCTCCCCAGGCAAGGTAAACAAACGGGGGCAGCACGAGAGTGCTTAGTGCTACAAGCGCGTGACAAGGGCCCTAAACACAGACTGCAGATAATCCTTCCTGTGTCTGGGCTCCAGTTTTAAGTCCCTGCTCTTCGTCAGATGCTCAAAACCGGCTGCATTGAGCCAAAACTCCTTGTGCAAAGAAACCACGGGAGAACGTAACTTAAAGGGAGGGAGGGACCACAAAAAAAAAAAAAAACAACCCAAAAAAACCACCAAACCAAACCAAAAAAAAAAAAAAGGCAAAACCAAAAAAAAGCAGTGATGGGCTTATTAAAAATAAGCAGCATTTGGGCAGCTATTCCCCGGAGTGACTCCGCACACATCACCCGGCGGCATGGCTCCATCCCGGCCTCCGCTCCGGTCCCCAGGCCGGCTGCCCGCGCCCCACGACTGCCATGCGCCTCACCTACGGGTGCTGCCGCGGCGGCGGTCAGGTGTGCCGCGGGGTCGGCGGGAGCCATCTCTGCGCCAGCCTGGGCTTTGCTGAGATCCATCTGAGACAGCAGCTTGCCAGGAGAGGTGGCACTGGTAGCTGGGGTGGCCAGGTTCCCAACAGCACCGTCTGGAGCCTGGAAGGGTTAAAGTAACGGAGAGCTACTGGAAGTGCCCCGCTGCCAAGGATACACCATCTTCGGGGGGCCGCAAACCATTCCTTGGGGGGCTGCAACCATTCCTAGACCTGTGCTAGCCCTCACCTAACAAAAAAAGAATCACAGCACACCCTCTCCTTGCTTCTTCCAGCCTGGCCCTCACTCCGACCAGTCATGACCAAGCTCCATAAAAAATGCATCCCGAGAGAAAATCCCCAGAGATCTGTATTTTAAAAGCACGATTGCCTTTTTCTGGAGCAGAATGGGATGGCTCCGTCCCCACTTCTGGCTGCCAGGGAACAACAGTCCCGCATCTGTTACCTCTGCAGCAACAGGAAAGCAACAGCCAGGAGCTCAAGAATGATTCCTGCACCGTGTAGACCCACTTGCAGGAATGACACGCTGTTACCAGTGGCACCAGTGAAAGCCCAGCAAGAACTGCAACAGCACACACCATACTCTCTGCGTCAAGGAGGTTCCCTCTCACTTGAGAAAGGTGTACAAGCCGCCCTGCCAAGAACCAGCTGGTTCCACAGCACCAGCATCCACAGACGTCCAACACTGGAACGACTGGGCAGTTTGGATTTGTATCCTAAAGCAGATAGCAGCACACCCTGGAGAGCACCGACAGGCTCCAGTGGGATACCTGGAAATTCCCCCACGCGAGGGGGGTTCTTCAGATGCCTCTGGGTCCGTTCACTTGCCACAACTCTGTCTCAGTGCATCTGCAACCTGACACTGCGGAGAGCCAACCGCACGCGTTCCTGTGCTCTCCCTGGGAGCCCTCACAGCCCTGAACTGACAAAATTCAAGCTCTGAAGCAGCTTTTCCAGCTACAAAAGCAGATCCCCGCCTCTTCAGTCAGACTTCGGAGCCAACCTGCCCGCTTTCCACTGCTGCTGACCAGTACTGCTGAAGCTCCAGTCTGATCCCCCCAGTACCCGATGCCCATGCAGGTCACAGCCTGCTTTTCCATGCCTTGTGCAGCAGTTTTAACAGTGCTCCATCACCTTTAACTAATATTTCTGGCCCTGCTGGGCGTTAAAAGGGTCAGACTTCAGGACAAGAAAGATGGTTACTGCCTGCTTACAGCACATCCACCACCAGCTGCCGGCTCTGGGCAGCAGCAAGGGCTGGAGTCAGAGCTCTAGCCCTGTGCCACCTGTGGGAGACCCTTACCCAAAGTTCAAACCGTGGCCTCAGCTTGCAGCTCCGGTTGTTGCTGCACAGATCTTTGTGCCACTAAGCAGAAAACAATTGCCATCCCTCCACTTTCTGGAGCTACTATCAGGATATAAATATGCTGCAGGGGGGAAACCCTTAGAAAAAGCAATGTTCAAAGCACTGCGGAGTACTCTGTTGAAAAGGGAAGCTGAAGCTTGCTCGTATTTTCACTTTAAAGCCACCCAAACGCTCTTGCTGCTGCTTCTGCTACTCCCAGAAAGCATTTGTACCAAACTCCCCAGGGAGATTCCTCAAGTCCTCTGCCTCCTATTTAATGCCCACGGGGGAAGGAAAAGAGTTACCCACTCAAACTGCATCTCAACTGCTACAGGCATCGCCCCAGCCCCCAAAAGTTTAAAAAATCACAGCGCACAGCCGATGCGTGGGCTTCACGCTTCCTGCACAGGCACACTGGAGCCGTCAGCTGGAATTTCAAAGGGAACCCAACCGACAACAGCTTTGGCTACTGCTGAAACCACAGGAGCTTAAGCCCTCAGCGTTAGCCTCCAAAGCCTTTTGTAAATTTGCTCTTTTACAGGAAGCTCTGCTAGATTACGTAATCCCATGTGCTAAAAGGTACACACGAGCTGATGTCAAGGGCTATAATTAGTTACAAAAACACACAGCTCATTCCATTTCCTGTAAAAGCCAGCTTTCAGTTTGCTTTTGAAGCAACTCTCGCAGCCGGCCACACAATTAAGCCCTACCTTGAACACACAAGCTCAGCATTGTAGGTAAAAGTCACAGCGTAGGATCCAATATCCAGTTTGAAGTGCCACCGCCTTCAAACATTAACCCGTGCGTGAACCCGTTAACCCTGGCGTCGATCTGTACCCAGTTTGATTACGCTGCGCAATTACCGTTCTGCTGGGTATTTAGGGTCTCTGAGGGGTGAGGAAGGAAGCAAAGGAAAGCACACCGGTTCTGATGGTTCATCAAATGGCTTTTGAAGACCACAAAACCTGCCTCCAACATGGATGAAGAGTTCCAGATCGAGAGCAACTCACCCGCTGCTTAGGTGGGATCTGCACTGAGTGTCACTAGCTCTGTGTTTTCAAGCTCTACCTTAGCCGGCTCTAAGCTCAGCTCTGCCAGTGTTCGCAGGCTCTGTCGTGCTAGCCAAGTGACTGAAAGAAACACAGAAAAGTCAAGGGAGGAAGGACGTGGATGATCCCAAATCTGAGCTTTAACCGGCAGTAAACTGGGACTCTGCGCGGGAACTACCAGCAATGGTGGTGCAATAGCAGCTCTAAAGCAGCACAGGATAAATGAAGGATTTATGGCTGCTGCTGTTAATACTTACCCAACTTGCATCCAAAACCTTCACCTTTAGGATAATGCCTCCCTAAATATGCCTCAGGGCTTCAAGCAACCTCAAACAGCCTCTGCAGAGAGCAGCAAGGAGTAGAAGCACACTCCCTGCCTCCACGATACTGCCCCGCAACTCAAGTCAACCCAGCAAGAGGGACCAAAACTACAGAGCGAACACTGCCCTGCCTCTCCTACACCACCTCACCTGCCCGGGGCCTGTGTTAGGGCTAGCAAAAGTAGAAAAACCACGTGCAAAAAAAAAAAACCCACACCAATAAACAAACCCTGCCAATCTGGAGCGGTCTTGGCATCCTCAGCCCACCGTACCAGTTTGTTAATCCCTGTCGGGAACTGGAGCTTGATCCCCACTGGACGCTCTACACTCGTCCACCTGCCCAGGCTGCAGGATTTGTCATTCTGGAAGCTTGCTGACCTGATTTCCACATTACTTTCCCCCTGCAGATGCCTGCCTCAAATCACTACAGCCAGCATCTGCCGGACAGTCAGTTCTACCCCTCAGTACATACCCAGGCAACCAGCAGCCCTTTTCCTGCAAGGCCTCCTTCAGCCCTGAGCAGCAGATCACAGGCCTGGGCTGCCTGGTTCTTCCTGCATCCCTGTGTCCAGGAAAGCAGCTACAAAGCAGCGGCCTGTGTGTTGTACAGCACCGCAGCTGGGACCACGGGGAAGCCGCCTGAGCTTAGGTCAGCCTTGCTGATGGCACATCACAGTCACCGCTGACCAACCATCCTGTGCAGGGAGTCAGAGCCAACCTTTCTACCCTGACATTGATGGATCCAGCTCAAAATTGACAGTGGTTTAGGACAGAGCCCAAGACTACACCTGCAGTAAACTGATCCCTTTTGCTACCTGCAGGATTCGGGGTTGAGATGTCCATGTCACAGTACCCAAGACCACTACATTCACACCAAAAAACCCCTGACTTGACACCTTACGCCTTCAACTCAGCCGCACCAAGACTTAACCCAGGAAGCAGGAAGGCAGCCAGGATCCCTGAGATACTATTTGTCCTCTCACCATGTGCCAGGTACTAAGAGAGCTTTTCCTACTGTCAGCGATCCACCTCCAAAAGGAGATCCGTATCAAAAGATACAACCTTGGAGCACACGCTCGGCACTGCATAAATTGGTTTCAACAGCAAGGCAGCGAGAAAGAACTGGAGTTGGGGACCTGCAGAAGGGAACAGTACGGTATCCCCAGCATCCACACATCCCAGCCTCACATCCAGGCGTCTAATAGTCAGGAGCAGCATTTTCAAGACAGAAATGGCTCCAGACAGGACAGCCAACCCACTCTCCCGCCTGAATAAGCAGGGGATAGACACTCTACAAGCAGCTTTCCTCCTCCCACCAAAACCTGTTACTGCCAAGAAAACCTGGAGCTTCAATCACAATTCCCACGCTGATGTCAGCTTTCGAAGTCTAGCTGGAGATTCCCTCAGTGCAGTACGAGCGTGCCAGCCAGCATCGACCCTGCCACTAACAGACACGAAGATGACCTGGGTCTTCTGAACCGCCGCCTTGCAAGGCCCCAAAGCAGCCTCAAAGCAACAAAGCTCATCACATCCAAGAGATGTGACCAAGAACACTTTCCCCATGACAGCTCTATCTGCCCTTGACTGTGACAGTCAGAAAAAGGTCAGAAGAGCAGCAGCCGACACTTTCTCTCCAGAGAAAATGCCTAAAATTACCTGAGGTGCCTGTGTCTGCATTGGCTGCTCCTCAAGCTGAGGCTGGACGGTCCCCATCGCAGCCTGGCTAAGCGTGGTCATGCGGCTGGGCTGCCCACGCAGTGTCACAGTAATGGTCGTCGGGGCCTTCAAGCCTAGAAAACACGTGAGCGAGTCACTCCTGAGACACGGGGACCGTGGAGGCCACGTTCACCAACGAGGGGTGCGTCAGAGGCGTCTTCCCATTAGAGACAGTTGCTCCGAAATTACTAGCACATGCAGCTGTCCACAGCTATGGCTCAAAGGTAAAATAAGCTTTGGAAACACTGGTCTTGGGGTGATGGGATGCTGCCTCGCATGCCTGTCCCCCTTCTCCCTTACCTGCTGCCTGGTTGGAGATCTGAGCCAAGCCAGGGAGACTGCTGGCCAGCTTCGCCAGTCCCCCATTTGTCAGCAGCTGGTGAATGGCTGTGGACTTGCCGCTCGCTGAGGCTCCCAGAGACAAAGAGGTGGCAACCGGGATTGTGCGGACGATTGTGCCGGTGTCCGTGGTTATGGCACTCAGGTTCTGGATAGGCGCTGGAGTCTTCACAGCTGAGGGCTGGAGGGAGAAGCAGAAGTACTGAGCACCTGGAAGGAAAGGGGATGCCGGGACGGCAGAGCCTCTCCCTCCCACAGAAGCTAAAGGTCAGAGCTTCCACACTTCATGCTGGTGGCCACAAGTAGGTCTAAAGGCAAGAACTTGTCCCTTCCAGTCTGCACATACCCGTTCCAACTTGAAAGAATAACTAGGAGAAACTGGGGCTCCACTTCGAATGAAGCCACCACCCATTCTGAATGAGGTCGACTCCAACTGACGGGATGAGAGGCACTGCCTGGCAGGTCACAGGCATGTGTTTTCCCAGAAGAACAAGCAGAAAGATCGCTGATCCTCCCCCCTAGTCCACTCTCCAACTCCTCCTCAGCATCTTCTAGGTGGCTGCCTAGAAACAACTTCCCACAGCCTTGTTTCCTAGACTTCATACCACTTGGGGGAATCCTTAGCCCCTGGCACACCACCAAGGCTTGGATGTATCAATTTAGCTGCGGTTCACACCTACCATCCCTCATCTTTTGTGGTCCTGGAGCAAACAGAGTCTGTCTAGGTTCCCTCCGACTCCTACCGCTTTATCCTCCACGCAGCTTCCCTCCAGAGGGGGATCTCTGACGTTTGCAGGCCACGTACCTGTACGGGTGGCCCAGCAGTAGTCACGCTGGCCGGAAGGCCTGATGACTTTGTCCCGATGTCCTGCAGGCTGAAGCTCAACCCTTGCAACAGGCTGCTGGCAGATGCCGCTCCTAAAAAAAAGTAAAGAATAAAATCAGGCTTGGAGAGCTCACCAGCGTGAAATCTCAGGTCTGCCGTACGGCAGGTGTCTGCAGAACTGTTCCTCCTAACCACTCTACACACGCAGCCCAACACATTTCACTGCTGCAGCTACCAACGAGGTTGGCTGTGAAACCTGGGAGGCAAGAGGACGTCGGGTTTGTTATCTCAGGGTATCGCTACACACAAATGACACAATTAACAGGTCACCTGCTGCGCCTTCAGCCTCACTTGATAGCATCCCACTGGATCTCCGCAGGCTCAAGGCACTACAAACGCTGCCTCAGCCAAACCCAAAGCAACCAGGGAACGCAAGACAGAGGATCCACCAAATGATTTTGAACCTGGTTTACCTTTTACATTCACAAGAGAGACACGGAGAGAGGCAGGTACCTTGGAGGGTACTGGCTGGCTGGGCCTGCATGCAGTGGGTGCTGCTGGCCACCAGCCTGCTCTGCAGGGCATGGAAAGCGCTGGGCGCCGTGCTGCTGGGGATCACGGCAGACGGAGCAGGACTTGTGGAGGAGGATTCCACTGCCAAACTCAGCCTACAAAGAAGAGAAAGACTCCAGTTAGCGATGAAAGCTATGCAGATGCAATGCAAGATGGCTTCGACAGCGAGCTGTCACTGGCCTCATTCAACCAAGCAGGACTCCCGGAAGCATAAGGCAGGGAGTTGACAAGCTACTAAAACCCAAAGCAAGACAAGTTTCCCCTGCACCCACTGCAGCAGCTAGAACAAGGAGCACCTATGGCAAAATCCGTCTATTTCTAAACTGGAATTGAGCTTGTTATATGTGTGTACCTACCTAGGTGCTGCAAGGGCTGTCACCCTACGCTAGAGCAATCTACTTTTGTAGTGATGCATTTTCTGTTTAAAACCTACTTTCTACTTGAAAACAGCTCTTTTTCCTCTCCCCTCCCAGACCACAGTCCAGTTCTCCGAAGCTTAGTTTTAATCAAAAGGTAAAACAGTGATGTGAGATGTCAACATCAGATTCATTTCCCAGCAGAAATCCCTACAGCCAGTAAATCAACTTCATGAGCTGATACCGAGGCTTCTCGCTCCTATTTTTGGAAAAAAATGCTTGACTGTCAGAGGGAATGAAGGGAAGTATTAAAAGCAACACTGAATTTCTGGCAAAGACACCAAAATCATTCAAAAGACATGCTGATAAGCAAACATGGATTTGGAAAATAATATAGAAATATAGCCCAACAGCTGCAGTATCTTCTGTTTCTGCCATTCTCTGACTCGGCTCCCTCTTGACAAATAGTTTTCAGGAGCCTAACGGTCTCCCGCACTTCAGAAAATTCCAGTTATAAGCGAGATATCAGAAAGCTCCACATGTCAAAATCGCCCTGTTGCGGTGCTTCCCATCGGCAGCTGGTCAAAGCGACCCACAGCTTATAAAAAACTTATAAAAAAACGCCACTTATAAAAAAACCCAGTCGCACTCACTTGGGGGCGGTGAGAAGTCCTGACAGCTCCTTTGCACTCGACACAGACTGGCCGACAGCCATGGGGACCGGCTTTCCAGCAACAACTGCAAAAGAAAAATTAAAAAAATCTCACTCTCTCTCCTCCAGGAGTCTTTAGGGATTCCCCCTCTCTCACACAACTACCCACAGACACAGCGCTGCAGGCCACGGGCTCATCCTGCTCACAAAGCGTCTTCTGAAGGAAATCTCCGTTGCAGCCATAAACACGCACTCCAGTCACCACGCTACGGGAGATCGGGAGTATCAAACGGAGCAGAGGTGCGAATAAAAACCATAAAGTTGCCGTGGTGGAAGCATTACGACAGGTGAGATTGAAGGAATCGGCTTAAAAAAGATAATAATCTGTAAGCAGTGAAATCTCAGGCCCTCGCCACCAAATGCAAATCTCTCCCCTAAACATTTATCTCCACTAATCCCCTCCTCCTAGTCCATCATGGCACAGGTCTACCACCTCAACCGATTAGTTCCGATCTGGCTGGTGGCTAGCGATTGATTTTGTAAGCATTCTTTACAGACACTTTACAAAATACACAGGGATGCGACGAGTCACAATATTTGTTTATTGCGGCGTTTTGGGATACAACTGCGTTTGTCTTGTGCAATTCCTCCTGCTCACGGTAAGAGGGAATTCTTGGTTTGGTTCATGTTTACTTCTGCAATTCATTTCCTTTCTGTGAAAAGAAGTAAAGTTTGGAAAAATTAAAAAAAAAAAAAAAAAAAAAAAAAAAAGATTCCAGAAACCAGGGATTTTTCAAAGCTGCCAGAAGTTAAACTGCAACCTTAAAAAAAAAAAAAAAAAGAAGAAGTGTGTATTTATTAGTTCATGTTCACAGTTCAACTGTTAAATTAACCGAGAGATGCTTCGGAAGGAGCAGAATTATTTCTCAGCTTTGAAAACCACCAATTTCCTCTCAGAACGGAAACGCTGATTTTTCAGTCCTGCACTGCATCGAGCTAACGCAAATAACGAGCGACTGCTTTACGTATCTGGGGCTCTCGCCACGAGGAAGACGTACATGCCAGCGCAGCCAGCGACAAGGCAACATCCTTTAGGTACAAGGATGACACTAGCCAAAGCCTTCAGCCTCCCTTGCGAAGGCTCAAGGGGAAGAAGACCGAGCCCATCACCTCTTCTTGGACTGCAGGGACCTCTGCAGCGCGTGGCACAGTGGGTTTTCCCAGCCACAGCGGCAGGAGAGGAGCTGGTATTTGTTTATATGTGTATCAAAAGCGTATCATGCCAGACTTCGGGCCCAAACAGGATCAGCAGAGCGGGGCACTCAGCTGAATCGGGAAGTCTGAACACGCGAAGGTCTTCCAGAGGGAGGAACATCGCTGTCATCCCCATGTTCCAGGTGAGAGCTTCGCACAGGAGTGGGTAGCAGAACCGGAGACGCACAAGACCTACTTGGAGCAAGGGGTCCGCCAGGACCGGCATCCTGCTTCCAGCAGCGGCTCGATGCCTCAGCGGAAGGTGTAAAATTCGCCTCGCAGCTCATGAGGCTACGGTTGAGCTTTTCGCTGGAGCGTGCAATTCCAACGGCTATGGAAAACAGAGGCTCCTGCCAAGCTCCTATGTGCCGTCAGCCCCCACGCTTCCCTGGCTATCCCCAAGTCACTCACACCTTGAGCCTCCATCTGTTTCCTGCAGCTAACGCCTCACAAAATAGTAATAAAAAACAAAAAGCAAAAAGAAGTCATAGCTCCCTCCCCTCCCCATGCCCCAGAGGAGCGGGTCTGGGCAGAGCCACGACCCCCCTTTCTGGTTACAAAGCAGCTATGCAATCGCAACTCACTTTCTGCCTGGGTGGTGAGGGGTGCTCCGTTCCCCACGCCAGCAGCATCTCCGTGAGAGACAATGGTCACCTTGATTTTGGCTCGTTTGGAGGATTTGGTGCACTGGGTCGGGCTGGGGGTCTGATGCCTCTTCAGCTGCATACGCACATCATCTTTCTCAGCCCCTTCCGAGTGCTCTGAGGAGACTGGAACTAGGGGACACAGAAGTAGCTTTTTGAAAACTGACGGCCGATCCCTCGAGGTCAGTGCTGCTCCACTGTGCCAAGGTGCGGAGAAGGGACGCATGCCCATGCACACTTCCACAGCTCCCTCCATGCCAGCCTTGCCCATCTCCCATGCACCAGGATCCCACGCTTCTCCTTTTCACCATCTACGCTGACTTCTGCGTGCCCTGAGCTGCTGTCTTAGGGGCGGAACTTAGCTTAAGCTACTCACAAGGTAAGGCAGGATGGCATACAAAGTCTGTCTTGCCTGTGCAGCGAAGGAAAATGGACGTCTACAGCGATATCACATCTCCACATAAACGCTTTTCATTTCAAAGCACAGCATCATCAATCCCGGCATCGGGCCCCTCCAACGTCCCTAATTTCCAGGTGAAGGGATGAGGGTGCAGAGATTTGCAAAGCTGATGCAGGCACGCTGCCAGTGCTGGGATTAGAGCTCAGCCCGCCTGCTCCTCCGACACACCAGCAAAGGTATTGGCATGCCTGTCGTTTGGCACATCCCTTCCAGCGCTCCTAACCGGCCCTCCAGGAGCTGGACTGAAGCGTACAGGTTTCTTAGAGGCACTAAGCGAAGCAGCCGTGAGCACAAAAGGTGCTGCAGCAAAGCAAAGCCCCCACATACCCTACGCTGGTTGGTACTAGGGGGAAAAAAAACACCCCATGAGCTGAGGTTTTTCTTCTGCGCCAGCAGCTTCTTTTGCTGCCATGTCCTTGACCATCACATTCATTCCATCTTGCCTAGAGCACAAGCTTGCCGGGGCCAGGGCTATCAAAAAGCGCAGAGGAACCACGACAAGCACCTCTGGGCAGCCCAGGAACAAAACAGAGCCACGAGCTGGCACGTCCTGCCCATTCACGCTCCGCGCATCTCCCACCGCTGGCATGTACAATCGTCCAGCCCCAGCCTGAAACGCTGCTAGACTGGGTCGAAATGAGGGTGCAGATCTGCCTCCTGCTATGGTGTGTGCGGCCTGGCCGTGCTCAGAAGCGCACCCGCCGCTATGCCTAAGTGCTGCCATGATCTGCAGCAAGGGGAAAAGGCTTTTGCTCAAACCTACGGAGAGCCCTCTCCATCAGGAGCTTCCACAGACCGCTGCCGAGCCAGCTAACTCCCTCTTTACAGACGGTCCTGAGCATCTAAGCTGTGTATTCAACCACCTAGCGGCCAAAACGTATGTACCTTTTATTTCTATATATCTAGATATGGATATTTGATACAAAAATCAATATAAATGTGCATGTGCGCATAAATATATACATACATGTATTTATATGTTCCCTGCATACCACCTACATACCTCTGAACTGTGGGTGTAGGACAAGAACGAAGCCAAATCCCTAAATTTCAGGTGACTCCAGACATTTTGGGGCCACTGTGGTCCCCAAGACAAGTGACAAGCTTGCTGGCCTGCCATCGAAGGCCGGACTTGTGGCTGGAGCATGTTAACTCGTGACACTCGTGCAACGCTCCCGTGCCCCCCACCCACCTGCAAACATGCATCGTCCAGATCACCATCCAGAGAGACCTCACCAGGCGTGCACAGACTGCAGGCACCAAAGCCCCCTCCCCACCCACCCCCCAAAAAAATGCCACCAGCCAAGCAGGACAGTGAAAGGGCACATGCACAGGCAGTGGCGTTAGGTGCCCCTCAAAGCATCGGCAAGCAGTGACCCAACGTCCCTCTGTGTCCCCACCGCACGAGAGCGCAGCCTGCTTCTGCTCACACAGGGGCACACAGACCCCCACCACCAAGGGCTGGCTGTGCATTCAGAAGGAGCACCAGCTCCCGAAACAATTCAAAACACTCCCAGTGCACGTGGCACACATGCCCCGGCTTCCTACCTTGCACCTCAGGCAGCTGATAATAAGCCCAGAGATTTTAATCGGCTTTTGATCTTATCAAAAAGCAGGGCAGGCTGATGCCAGCCTCTCCACGTCTCCCCACCAGCAGGGAAACACCCACTGTGGTTTCTCTTCCCAGCAGACGCTGGGTGGGAGGACTCCGGATAAGCCCAAGGCTTCACGAGCGCTCCCAGGCTCACCTCATCACACAGGGGAGAGCACAAAACAAGGCTCAAGGCAGAAAGAAACCTTTAAAACAACCAGCTTGGGCCAATACTTGCCTCAGGACTTCGTTACCACAGCTGTATGCATGCAGTTTGGACTACACCTCATGTGGGCTCAGGACAAGCAAGGAGCCTGTAGGAGTCTCTACACTGCACGCCAAAATACCTTCGCCTCCAGCGCTTGCCTCATCAAGTTAAAAGCACCAGCGTGTGTGGTGTTTCAGAGAGGCAGTTCTCACCCACATCAATGCTCCTAGCACCCTGGGGTCACCCAGAGAGAGAACTGACACTGACAGCTCACGTGACGACACCGCAGCCTCCCAAAGCTTGGGATTTCAACTTTTCTTCCCAATCCCAGCTCCACACAGTCACTGCCATTCAAGATGACAAACCCCATCTTTAGATACGCTGTGGAACTTGCCCCTCGATCCCTAACCCTCAGAGCATCCCACGCACCGAGGCTCACTTCTCCGCATGCTCCTGCACCCAATGTGAGACCACAGGGCTAAAGACTGCTCACGTCCGCATGTCTCCTGGTCCAGACAGCATCCCTCTCCCACCACATCGCCATCTTCGCAAAGCCATTCCTCTCCCTGACCTCTCTGCTCTCCTCTGACTCTCTCTGGCCAAGAAACATGGCTCTACACGTCTACATCTGCCCCTTCCAAGTCACTTGGAAATCCCTTGTTTCTGCTCCCAGCAACAGCCCCTTTTTGCTGCTCCACATGTTCGGGATGCTCCCCCAACACACACATGGTCTCTCAAGATCCCCTCCTCAGCCCCAGCACGGGAAAGGGTTAAATTCACGATCGAAAAAACATCACCGCATCTTCCGCCAAGTTTTAGTCCATCAGAGCAAACCGGCTGCCAGACTACATGGCTCGAAGCGCAGTATTTACCTACCGGGACAGGGGAAGATCGCAGAGGAAGTTAACGCTCTCAGCTGGCAAGTGGACCATTTGCTTTAGCTTCCAATACAGCAACGAGAAAGCAAAAAGCAGGGGGACAAGGGGACACGTTGGGCCACATCCCCAAACCAATGCAAGGGAAGAGGAAGACGATGAAAGAAGATAGCAGAGATAGAGAGAAGGAGGGAGACAGAAGTGAGGAGATACTCACCAAAGAGACATGAAGAGGTGCCAGGAGGAAGAGCTTTCCTCACCAGCATGTTTTGTTTCAGAAAAGCAGCAAACTGAGCTGAAATGAATCAGAGAGAATTACAGTATCACAGCCCGGCTCTGGAGGGGGACAGGGAACTCCAGGGACACCACTGCGACCCACAGACAGAGACCTTGGAGCAGGCAGGCAGGCAGAGAGCTCCAGACATGACTCATCCAGCCACAGGGCACAATGGAAACACACCGACCTCCTGTCTGGACAGACGGCAGCGTAGCACATCCGACACCAGAAAGGGCATCATCCCAGCTTTCCCAGAGAGCGCACCCCAACCACACGAGCCCTCTCCAGCCCCACAACCATTGGGAAAAGGTCAAGCTCCAGCGCCCAGGGAAGGAGGCACGGCCAGCTTGACTGAGCAATTGCACTGAGAAGCTGAGAGCGGCTGGAGACGTCAGCCAGCACATCCCTGAATACGGCCACAAAAGGCAGGCCAGAAGCGCAGCAGCACTCCTAACAAAACAAGGCAGCCACAACACACCCCACTCCACAGACCCTCCCCCTCCTGCCTCCCACATGCTATCTAGAAACTTCCTCCCTCAACTGCAACAACAAAGGAATGTCTTTAGTCCGTGGTCTGAGAAATCAAGGGAGATCCAAGCTTCAACTTGCCCCTGGAGCCTACCCCGAGTTCGAGAAAGACTTTAGAGAATAAGGAGGGTCACATTGTTGCAGGAGACAACAAGAAGCCTGTTCAGGTCTGTATGGAGCAAAGAAATAAGGAGAGAAGGGAGGATGGAGAACTATTCCCCAGGTGCCGCTGATACTTGCCAGAAGAGATCATCATCAACAAAACCATTACCTACATTCACAGCATTCACAATCAGACGGAAGCTGCACCGTAAGGCTTTTAATCACCATCTAACAGGACAAAAAAAGCCCCCAGAGCTCAAGCTGGATTCTTATTCAGAGCAGGTTTTCCACTGCCATTTGATGCAAGATGACTCTGTAATTACCCAAGCCCCACTGTTTCAGTCCCAATTCGATACCCTCAGCCATTTCCCAAGTACCTTCAGTCTCCCTCCCAAGCAGCCTCCAAGGATACAAGACACCAGGCTCACGCTCGGAAGAGGATTAAGAATACGGCTACGTGGCGATTTGATCAGCCAGCGCAAGTGAAAAAACCTTCCCACTTTGAACAGCAGCAAGGCTCCGCAAGCTGCAGAAACACCATTTCTAATCTAATTTCAACCCTCCACAGGCTGCTGCCTTCGGATGACAGTGATAGGGGACCGAGCTGTAGAGAAAGCTGCCACTGGGAGGCTTGGAATTCAAGACAGGACTCGGAAGACAAAAACCTACGCACATCACGACAGATAAAAGACCAAAAATGCAGATGCCAAGAGGGAAGAGGCTGGAAAAGCAGCAGGGCATTACCTTGTGCCTGTTTGTGCGTCAGGACAGTGTCTGTCCTCTGCACCTGCCTCTTCAGCAGCTGCGTGGTGCCGATCTGGCTGGGCTTCTGGATGGAGGACACAGCAGCCATTTTAGTCTTGGGGCTTGAAGTGGGGCTGCTGGAGACGCTGGATAAGTCCTGCTCGAAGAGAAGGAACACCTCTTACCCCCACGTTTCCCTTGGGTCATAACCCTGAGCGTAGCAACGTGTAGCACTGACATCCTTTTGCTGGAGCAGATCTATTTCTGAAGGTTCGTTTGCCCCCCCGCAAGCCCCTCCGTATCCTGTCACCTCCCTCTTCCAACACTAACCACGTTTCTTGCCACATATTTCAGTGGTACAACACAACCTCAGCCTTCCCCGGCTCAAATTATCCCAGAAAGAGCTTCCCACCTCTGAGCCTGAAGGTGAGGCGGGCACTTTGGCTGCCGGCGAGGTGGGCCTGCTGCCTCTTTCCGGCAAGTCAAACGATAGATCCCTCCTGGTTGAATCACGCGGCTTCTTCTTCTTCTC
This sequence comes from Falco cherrug, assembly GCF_023634085.1. NCBI lineage: Eukaryota > Metazoa > Chordata > Aves > Falconiformes > Falconidae > Falco > Falco cherrug. The sequence continues at coordinate 6,058,869 of NC_073714.1, read as the reverse complement.
AGCATCCAGGTCCCGGGGATCGGAGCCTGAGTGGCTCTCTGCTCGGGTGAGGACTCCAGTCAAGAAGTCAGCTATTTCATCCTGGGAAGGATGAAACAAATAGACTAAGTGGTGCGCAGGTCTCTGAACAACTGATTTTCACAGCTTGAAACAAAACAAAAAAAAGAGAAGAACGAAAGATTCCCAAAGGGAAAAATGGATAAGGCTCTCTAGGTTTAATATTCTGCAAAAAGAAACCCTAGACCCTTAAAGAGAGACCTTGGCTTTCTCATTAAAGCTCACACTCCACTGATTTCTGACACACGGGAAAGAAAACATAATGGTTTCTCCAGTGCTCCCAAAAATACCGCTTGCTTCCCCCAGGCAGATGTCCTGGAAGACTTAGAAAACTGCTCTTTGTTTCAGGTGCACTACCAGAAAGCTCACGTCTCTCCTCCTCAGGAGACAACGGCTTCAAAATCCCACTCAGGAGACAGATTATCTTCAATCCAACCAATCCTGGCAGTAAGGTTGTTGTCAGTGAGCCATTTCAGCACAGAGTCTGGTTTTTTTTATATAGATTTGAGGTAGAAAAGGAAGATTTCTGTGGTTACCTGAATGCACCTGTCCACCATACTCTGGGTCAGGCCTTCAGACTTCTTTTTGGCTTTGCTTATCCTATTACAAAAAAAAAAAAAAAAAAAGCCCACAACAAAACAGATGCAAGTCAACACGTTTGGTTTTCCATGTTCACACAACATCACTCTCCACCTGAAAGTAAGATTCAAGTAGCAGCAAGCTCACTCCCCCATCCAGTTAGACACAGGGTGAGGAAAAGCCAGCTCCCTCAGCTCTCAACCCAAGAGCACCGTCTACTGGAAAGATGAGATTCATCCCTCGGAAGTGCCAAGACAAAACTTCAATGACAAGGAAAAAGGCCCAGCAGCCCAAAGCATTTTGCAAAGCCAAAACGACGTTGCTTTCCCCTTCCGAGCTCTGTCTTCAGACCAGTATCAGAGTTTTATGTTTCTTCCTTTCCTCATTATCCCTACTGTAAGTTTCTGACTTATATGATGCTCCAAAACCTTGTCTGAGCTGACGGGTCCAGCGCCAGCACCAGGCCAACCCTGTTCTCGTACAAGACGTGCTCAGGTTTTTGGTGCAGTTATTCCAAACGCGCCTAAGTTACGACAGGAGAACATGCCCCACAGTTTAGTGAAACCTTAAGAGCTTCTTGTTTCCTGCAAGGCTTTTACAGCCTCCCTGACCCCAAATCTATGCACAGCCTCCAAAAGCAACATATTCCAGAGCCAGGGGTGGCATGAAAACCAAAACTTGCTCTAGTATCACACCACACTGTACCCTGGATCTTTTATTCACCGCTGGGAGAAACAATGCTGATTTATCACAGAAAACTGACCCTCTATCCAACATACCAGGTTTTGAATAACAAAGCTGACCTTGATGCAGCATTTTATGCAGTTCCCATCTAGTTTCAAATACGAAATTTGGGTGAGTTTTTGTACGCAGCACACTCAGATGTTGCCCGGTGTTGCTGGGAAGGGAGCACCCATCTCGCAGAGTGTTACCTGAGGTTGTCATCTGCTCCTCCAACCACCACCATGCTGTTATCGGCTCGTATTTTCTCCCGGAAATCTTCCATCGCTTCGATGTTGCACTGCAGGGAATTCTGACCGATCACAAAGAGGACAGGGGTCTTCATCTCCAGGAGGGGGTCGTCAACATCCTGTAAGAGCAAGGAGAACTGTAATCCAGAAAGACTGATCCAGGACGCAGAGCCTTTGGAGCCAAACACCGTCCTGAATTAGATGAAGATTTCCCAAAAGGGAAGGCACATGCCACAGGGTCAGACAGCGCTTCACACGTGATCCCGGTACACGCCACCTGTGTCCTGAAAGGAGTATAAACTGTGTGACTCATTTAAATATCTCATGAGAAGGACTGGCTCAAAAGCTGAATGAGTACATAGTGCTGTTACTCATTAACAGCCGAGGCTGATGCCCTCCCCCTCAGAAACCCTATTTCACCGCATTTTCCTCCTTCCAAGCTTTTGCCACACAAACCCAGGATAAACCTGAAGCGCCACCAACAAAGGGTGACCCCCGATGGGATTTACACAGCTGTACCGAGCCCTGAAGAAAACCCTGCTCTAGAACCACACTGTGCTCCAGCAAATTTATACATTTTTTTATATATACAGCTTTTATAGAGATTTCAGCTATCCTCAGAATTAGCCATTTCATTAGCACAACCATAATCATTCCCAACCCCGTCACACACTGGTCAGCTAATAAAGGAGCAATTTGGGCTCCATAAAAATCACCCAAGTTGTCCTCTCTGGTGCCAAATGACACAGTTAACAAGAGACCTGCACATAAGACTGCAGAAAGGAGCTGCAAAAACACATCACAGCAGAGACAAGCAAACACAGGACTTCGGGCACCTACTAGGGCATCAAGAATCCTACTACGAATGCAACAGTCCCACCTGCTGGGCACCCCCCTCCAAATAAAAATCACACAGACACCCCTCAAAAAAAAATCTTTCAATTCTCACCAGACTTCCAAGCCCGATTCTATGAAACAATCTAGGGAGATTAGAAACCACCACCCCCCCAAAAAAAACCTCCGTTCTTTAAATGGATCCACCTCCCTTTGGTCCTTACCCCTCTGGGGCCATCAATGGTGAGAAGCGGGAATCCAAGGCACACAACTGCAGTGACATACTCCATCACTGAAACCTGGGTAGAAAAAGCAAGAAGTCAGCATTTGAAGTGCACTGAGGGTGTGAAGGCTGTTCTGGCAGGCACAGAAATATCTTCCCTATTTTGACCTTGCTTTGTGGATCAAAAGAGTGGGAAAGAAACATCGAATTACTCAAACTGCTTACGCCCCCAAAACCAGAAAGGTTATTTGTCTCAAAGCCAGGCCTTGGAAAGAGAAAAGGGACAGGAACAACCCCGATATAGCCTTAAATGTAATAGTAATTTAAATCTAGCTCTGAACCAAAGCTGCCAAGTGGGCTCTGAGAGGATGCAAAGGAATCAGGTACTTACATGACAGGCCACCAAGGCACCTGTGTTCCACCCAATCAGGATGATCGGCTTGTGAGAAAAATGGTTGTGAATCTACAGGAGGAAAACAAAAGACATGGATGGAGAAGAAGAACAGACAAAGGGACGCTGCACTGGGGTGGCACAGCACCTACAGGCAAGGTGGCTAGTTTGAAGAGAGCAGCAAAAGCTCCCCGATACACTCATTGCTCTTACCTCTGCCACTTTGCCCCTCACTGCCCCGATCATGTGTTCCAGGCACTGCAACACGCCCACCCCGCTGCCGTTGTTCAACAGGTGGGTGGCGATGGGAATCACCTGTGGTTGGAAATGAAAGACGGATTAATAGAGGCAGCATTACTGGGGACAACAGGTACCCACAACAATTAGCACGGACTGAAACCAGTTTATGCATGAACTTGTGCTTCCTCTCTCCTTCTGGCCCCCAGGATTCACTTCTAACTATTAAAAACAGAGGAAATATGAGAATTCCCCACAAAGACCACCTCTGCTACTCACCTCGCTCCTATACACCCACATTAATCTACCATCTTAATTAAGATGTGTGTGACCATCCAGGCAGAGGACTAAGGTGACCTATAGTCTCTTTCCTCCAAACTCTTCCTACCAGAAAACTCATCGATCCTTAATAACAGTTAATGATACCATCTAAACTGCTGAAGATGGAAGACTTTGGTCAGCAAGAGACCCCAGACAGATGGGATTTGCACAACTTCATCCCCTGTGCAGTGTCTCAGACGGTAAACATTGCAGATGGTAGATGCCAGCCTCTGCTTTCAGCAGAGCCAAGTATTTTGGTGCACTGAAGGCTTGTAAAAAGCAGCTCAGCAGCTGCAGCCTAGCACAGCTGCTAGTTTGTACTTCTCTCCTTTCAAAACCGACCATACGAACCTTTCCCAAGCAGGAAAGCTGTGACTGCCAGAATCGATGCCGTCGAGAAGTGGGGAACATGGAGTTGGAGGGTCCAGAGGAAGCAATCAGGATGAGGGGGGAACCAGGCAATTTACTCTACGAAGTTCAACAAGAGACATGTAAGGAAAAGCAACTTCCCTGCCCAAGACCTTGCTACCCAGCCTGGCCCACACAACAAAGCAGGAGAGATCTCGCGTAGCTCATTAATGAATCACATTTTTGCCAGCCAAAGCCACCTCAGGATAGTGTAAGGCGGGGAATGTGTCCAACAGAAAAAAAGTCCCCCTCACTGAGCAAGTCTAAAGCAGGAGGAAAAAACAGCCCAGGAAGCAAGCCAAAGGTGGAAGGAAGAGGACAGCAGAAGGATGGGAAAAATAAAGCTGATGCGACACCAGCCTCCTGCTCCCTGCAAGCCCCAAGAGGTACTCACGGGTTTATTATGTGACAAGACACCCACTGCTGGGTCCCAAGGTCTCTTCAGCAGCAGAGACAGAGCCTCAGCACCTGCTGCCCCCGTCTTTGTGGTGGAGGAGAGCAGCATCCTGTCAATCAGGGTGGGGATCTGAAACCAGAGGCCAGAAACGACTGAGCAAATGCACACAGCCAGTTCAAAGAAAAAGGATAAAACCTTTAACAAGCTTTATAAAGGGAGAATATTATAAGTGATAGCGAATTCTTTCACTGCTTTTATCACCTTTCCTTTAAGCGTTTGCAGAGCATCCAAGTAAGCAGCCAGCACTGGCAAACTGAGCGTTTCCACCAATGTTGTGTGAAGCCACTGGATCAGTTTGGTGTCCCAGTTCACACTAGCCAGGGCTTGGCGGACCCTCCGAGCACATTTGTCCACCGCTATCCTCCTCAGGACTGGCTCATTGCAAGCCTAAGGAAATAAAAAAGAAATACAATTATGGGAAAGATCGAACATGCCACGTGCATCCCAAGCCACAGGAAAGTATTGGCTTGGGCAGCCCAAAGTCCTCTGGCAGCAAGCAAAGACCAAAATCCTCACAGCGAGGACAAAATCATGCCTCAAAGAAGCCCAGAGCTGCCCAGTTCTTAAAGACTAAGCAACTCAAAGACCAAAACTTTTATCCTGACTCAAACTGGGCTTTATTAGTAAAGACTGATAAACACACACAGGCAGGGACTCTGCTGGAAAGCGAAATAGGAAATAAAAGACCTTACCCCTTCGTTAGCCAAGCGAGCCAGCCGGTCAGACTGCAGCGCTTTGTGAATCTTATTAAATAGCTTGTTCTGGGCCATCGTCCAACCCGTCCTGTCGAGAAAACCAGAGAGGTAACACAGGTCACTGTTACACTGACATCCAGGTCCTGCAAGCCACTGCCCGTTCCCAGTCGGCATCAGCAGCACAGCTGGGAGTCAGCTGCGATCGCAGCCTCAAGAACTGATTCACAGCTATGGACAAAATGGGTTTTGCTACAGCAGATGTAATTAGCAGGCTTGCTCAATAAAAAACTCTAGTTTTTAGATGTCACTAGGGCATGTCGGCAAACATCCAAGCACCAGAAAGACAAAAGTAACAGCAGAAGCAATAAATAAGACCAAAATAATTACTCTTTTTAGCACAGGCTATCACCATGTTTCTCAAACAAACCGTCCAGGAAAAAAAACATCAAAACAGACATTCCTTATAATGACAAGACTGCAAACAGGCTTGACTACAGTTCCAGGAAGGGTTTTTGACTGGCTGGAATTTACGTATATCTTCATTTTCAATTTTTGACACTGGAATTGAGGATCTACGTGAAATCCGACGACTCACTGTCCCAATCTCCTCTCAACAGAGGAGACTGCTTCATGGGAAGCGTGTGGGAGAGGTTCAGCAGCTGGGCCAGCCTCTACCATCAAATCCAACAGCTTTCACAGCAGGCAGACAAGGAATTTGGACACAAGAATTCATTTTCTTTGAACATTATTCAGTTCAGGAACGTCACTGCGTTATCGAGTCACACTAAGAAATCCACCCACAACATGCCACAGGTGGCTGTTTATAGCGCCCAAATTTCTTTTTTCTGCTGCCCCTGCGCTACCTGTTGACGTGTTCCTCCCAGTCGTCCGGCGGTGGAGGGGCATCCGCGTCTGTACGAGCAAACATCACATGGCGCTCGCACTCGTTCATCACGCTGCGCGCCTTCTGGTTGTCATAGAGTGGCACGGGCGTGGGCGTCACCGTCTCGACATCGATGGGGATATCTGCTTCACTGTCGGAAATAATTATGCTTTAGAGAAGGAGATTGCTTGCCCTGGGGTCTGCCGTGCTTTAAAGCTTAAAATCCACTGAGCTTCATAACCAGGTATCTTATTATTCCCGGTCTGAACTCAGGAAGCCCCCTGAATCCCAAGCCCTGAGCTGCGACTCTGAGGGCACTTCCACCCGTCACCCCAAACTCACCCATGACCCCAGCCCCACACCCTGACCCTAAACCAAACCATTGAGGCCTGGCCAAACCCCCCCTTCCCACGCCGGCACCAAGGCTGTGAAACCAGCCCACCCCCGCGGTGCTAAGCCAAGACCCCCAGCTCAGCCCCCCCCACCTTCCCCCAGCCCATACTGCTCCCCACAGATCCCCAAACCCGCTCTAGTCTCCTCAGCCCACCCTCTCCCCCCATCCCCACACACAGGCCCCTGCCCCACACTCTCCCCTCACAGACCCCCCAACCCCACAAGACTTCCCACAGTCCTACAAGCCCCCCGCTCTCCCCTCAGACCCCTCAAGACCTCTCCCAGCCCCACAGAACACTCCCTGCTCCACACTCTCCCCTCACAGACCCCACAGGTCCCTCATAGGACCACCACCCCCAGTCTCCACATAAGCCCCTCAGCCCCACATAGGCCCCATTCCCCCCTCATCCCTCCCCCCGGCCACATATAAGCCCCTCAGTCCCACAGGCCCCACTCTCCCCTCACAGGCCCCTCAAGACCCCTCCCCAGCCTCCCCATTGAGCCTTCAACCCTCACTCTCCCCTCACAGACCCCTCAGGACCTCCCCCAGCCCCGCACAGGCCCTATTCTCCCCTCACAGGCCGCTCAGGAACCCTCTCTAACCACACATAAGCCCCTCAGTGCCACAGCCCCCTCAGGACCCCCCAGCCCCCACACAGGCCTCTCAGCCCCACAGGGCTCATTGTCCCCTCACAGCCCCCTCAGGACCCCCTCCCAACCCCACACAGGATAGGCCCCACAGGCCCCACTCTCCCCTCACAGACCCCTCAGGACCCCCTCAGCCCTCCCAAAGGCCCCTCAGGTCACATTCTCCCCTCACAGACCGCTTAGGACCCCCCCCCAGCTCCCACACAGGCCTTTCAGCACCCAGCCCCCATATAGGCCACTCTCCCCTCACAGACCCCTCAGGACCCCCTCAGCCCTCCCAAAGGCCCCTCAGGACCCATTCTCCCCTCAAAAACAGCTCAGGACCCCCCCCCCAGCTCCCACACAGGCCTTTCAGCACCCAGCCCCAGCCCCCATATAGGCCATTCTCCCCTCACAGACCCCTCAGGACCCCCTCAGCCCTCCCAAAGGCCTCTCGGGCCCAGAGGCCCCCCGCCCCGCCCCCCAGGCCGCCCCCCCGGGCTCACAGAGCGGTGCCGGGCTGCCGCCGGGGGGTGAGGAAGAGCATGCGGGTGGGCCGGGCGGCGCTGGCGTCGGGGTGGGCGCTCCAGGGCTTGGCGTAGCTGTGATCCAGGCAGACCAGGTCCAGCTCCCGCTCGTGCACCGACAGCTGCAGCAGCAACGACGTCCCCATTCTCCGCGCCGACCACTGCAGCTCCCGGTCGCGATCGCGCTCCCGGTCGCGATCACGATCCCCCCCGCGCTGCGACATGGCCCTACAGCCCCCGGCGCCGCATCCCGCCGCGCACGGCCCGCCGCCCCGCCTGGCGCGCATGCGCAGGCCCCGCCCCCCGGCGGCTCCGGGGGAAACGCGGCGGCTGGAGCGGAGCGGGGAGGGGGCGGGAGGGGCGGGGCCGGGAGAGGCAGGGGGCGGGGCGAAGCGGGGCCGGGAGAGGCAGGGGGCGGGGCGGAGCGGGGCCGGGAGGGGCGGGGCGGAGCGGGGCCGGGAGGGGCGGGGCGGAGCGGGGCCGGGAGGGGCGGGGCGGAGCGGGGCCAGGAGGGGCGGGGCGGGGGGACACGGGGACACGGGGGCTCGGCGCTATAGGGACATGTGGGCATGGGGACTCGGTGCTATAGGGACATGGAGACATGGGGACATGGGGACTTGGTGCTATAGGGACATACGGACATGGGGACACGGGGACATGGGAACTCGGTGCTATAGGGGCACACGGACATGGGGACACGGGGACATGGGAACTCGGTGCTATAGGGGCACACGGACATGGGGACACGGGGACATGGGAACTCGGTGCTATAGGGGCACACGGACATGGGGACACGGGGACATGGGAACTCGGTGCTATAGGGGCACACGGACATGGGGACACGGGGACATGGGAACTCGGTGCTATAGGGGCACACGGACATGGGGACACGGGGACATGGGAACTCGGTGCTATAGGGGCACACGGACATGGGCATTCAGTGCTATAGGGACATATGGACATGGGGACTCAGTGCTATGCAGACATGGGGACACAGGGACATAGGGACTCGGTGATATGAAGATATGGGGACACGAGGACACAGGGAGTTGGTGCTATAGGGACATGGGGACTCAGTGCTGTAGGGACATATGGACATGGGGACACGGGGACATGGGGACTTGTTGCTATAGGGACATGTGTGCATGGGGACTCAGTGCTATAGGGACATATGGACATGGGGACACAGGGACATGGGGACTCGGTGCAATAGGGACACACAGACATGGGGACTCCGTGCTATGGAGATATGGGGACACAGGGACTCGGTGCTATAGGGACATACAGACATGGGGACACACAGACATGGGGACTCGGTGCTATGGAGATATGGGGACGCAAGGACACATGGACTCAGTGCTATAGGGACATGTGTGCATGGGGATTTGGTGCTATAGGGACATGGAGACATGGGGACATGGGGACTTGGTGCTATAGGGACACATGGGGACATGGGGACTCGGTGCTATAGGGACACATGGAGACATGGGGACATGGGGACTCAGTGCTGTGGAGACATGGGATCACGAGGACATGGGAACTCAGTGCTATAGGGACATGTGGACACGGGGACATGGGGACATAGGGACTTGGTGCTATGGAGATATGGGGATGCGGGGACACAGGGAGTCCGTGCTATAAGGACATGGGGACTCTGCTATTGGGACATATGGACATGGGGACACACAGACATGGGGACTTGGTGCTATAGGGACACAGGGACATGGGGACTCAGTGCTATAGGGACATACAGACATGGGGACACAGGGATATGGGGACTCGGTGCAATAGGGACACAGGGACATGGGCACATGCAGACTTGGTGCTGTGGAGACATAGGAACATGGGGACATGGGGACACGGGGACATGGGAACTCAATGCTATAGGGACATGGGGACTTGGGGACTCGGTGCTGTGGGGGCATGGGGACGTGGGTATGTGGACATGGGGACATAGGGACTTGGTACTCTAGGGACATGGGGACTCAGTGCTATCAGGACACGTGGACATGGGGGCTTGTTGCTATGGAGACGGGACACATGGACATGGGGACTTAGAGCTATAGGGACACAGGGACATGGGGACACACAGACACAGGGACTCAATGTTATAGGGACATATGGACGTGGGGATGCGGGTACACAGGGACACAGAGCATAGATATGTAGTGACAGGTATGCAGCGACAAATGCATATTGTGACACAGTGACACCCGCCAAGCCAAGCCAGCAGTAGCCCCTCCCCCCCCCCCCCCCCCAGTGCCATTCCATAATGCATCCAGGCACCGAGGTGGCAGTGCCTTGGTGACAGCGCCTCTGTCGCACAGTGGCACAGGGAAGCGACCATGCTGCGGCTGCTGGTGGCCAGTGCCCATGTCCCCAGGCCCACCAGCTCTGGGCCTGGCTTGCACGTGTCTGCCCGCTTCAGAGGTACTGCCGGGTACGAGGGGGGGACACTGTGGTGGCCGTCCCCATGGGACAAGATGGCATCAGCCATCCTGGTGCAGCGGGGAGGCAGCCTCGTGTGATGGGATGGTGCCACCCGTGCCTGGGGACAGCGATGTCCATGCCTGCACATGGGGACAGGGCCAACCTTCCCCTTGCACCCCAATGTCCCCTTGACATGCCACCACCTTCCCTCCTGTCGTCCCCCCCAGGTGTCCCCAGGAGCACCCGAGTGGTGCCGGAGGAGCACAGTCCCATCTGGAATGAGGTGAGGTGACCCCAGGGTGGCCTGCAGTGGCATGGGGACATCTCAGGCCACCTCAGTGACCTCTTGTATCTGCTGTCCCCCCCAGACACTGGTGTGGCCACTGGGCATGTGTCCCCTGCAGCCCACGGCCAGCCTCACCCTGCGCCTCCGGCACTGGGGCCAGCCGGCACCCCAGGGGTAAGTAGCCCCCATGGGTGGGCACCCCAGGGGGACCACCCACAGTGTGACCACCCTCACCGTGTCCCCCTGTCCCCGCAGGGACCTAGGGGCCACCACGGTTTCACTGGACCGGTTGGTGGCCGACCCTGGGCTGCCACTGTCCCTTGCTGACGTCCCGCTGCTGGACCCACGGGGACAACCCACGGGGGTGAGCACCCACCCACACACCCACCCAGCAGCACCCCAGGGTGCCACCAGGCATGGTCTAGGGTGCCACCTGTCCTTTTGCAGTGCACTGTCACCTTCCGCTGCTCTTACATCCCCCATGGCACCGCAGAGGACACCGCGGTCCTGCAAGGACAGGTGCCACTGCGGGCGGTGTCACCAGGGTCACCCCACCACCCCAGCAAGCCCTCGGCTGGGAGCAAAGAGGATTTCCAGGTATGGCACCCATGGGCGCGGTGGCACCCAAGGGCGATGTCCTGTCAGGTGGCCACTGTGTCACCTCCTGTCACATAGGTACGAGTGAGGATCATCAAGGGCCACCAGCTCCAGGGCAATGACATCAAGCCGGTGGTGATAGTCCTCATCGGCCAGCACCGCTTCAGGACCAGGATCCGAGTCGGGAACAACCCCTACTACAATGAGGTGACACCGGGGAGGGGACATGAGGACCCGCCGGTGTCCCCTCACCCTGCCCTCACCCTCTTTTGCCCGTTTTCCAGGTGTTTTGCCAAAATTTCTACCTGACGCTTGCCCAGCTGGTGGTGGAGCCCATCCGCATCCAGGTCAGGGAGGGGCTCAGTGGCACCGGTGGGGACAGGGACAGCGGAGTGGCCGCTGACACCGTGTTCCCCCCCCCTGCCATCGCAGGTGCTGGACTCGCGGGCCACCCGCGCCAAAGCTGTCATCGGCATCTTCCAGGTGAGGACAATGGCTGAGGGACGAGGCGTCACGCCACGGTCCGGCCGCTCTCACCCCCTTTGCCATCCCCGCAGCTGGACATCGGCACCGTCTGCCGTGCGCCAGGTAGGTGAGAGGGTTGCGGTGGGCACCGCGGTGACACTGAGGTGACACCGGGGTGACACCGGCGTCTCCCACCACGCCAGGACATCACTTGAGCTGGAAATGGCTAAGCCTGCAGCACCCCCAGCGCCCCGACGCCGGGTGCCAGGGGTACCTCCGTGTCAGCATGGCTGTGCTCCGCGCCGGCGAGCCGGTACCGGTGAGCATCCCCCCATCCTCCCCAGCACCCCCCAAAGAATCCTGCCTGGAGGAGGGGGGGGGGCCCATTTTTCCATACCCCACCCCAAGGAGCAGGAGGAGCCGGCGGGGGACGAGGACGTGGAGGCCAACCTGCTGAAGCCCCCACCATGTGCTGCCACGCTCCAGCTCTGCATCTACCGCGCTGAGGACCTGCCGCAGGGTGGGCATGGGGGGGTTTGGGGGGGTTGGGTGGATCTGGGGGATCCCCCCATGCCCACCTCTCCTCATCCCCATGGAGCAGAGGCGGCTCGGCAGCATCTCCCCTCGGTGGGCAGCAAGAGGGGCTTCGTGGCGGCGGCGGTGCGGGTCAGCTTCGCCGGCAGGACGGTGGGTGCTGGGCTGGGGCTGGGGGTGGGGTGGGGGTCGCATCCTGCGGCGGGGGGGGTCATGGCTCTGCTCAATGCAGCTCTGCACCCGAGTGATGCCCCCCGACGCCAACCCGGAGTGGAACGAGGTCTTCTTCTTCCCCCTGCGGGTGAGGTGCCCCCTCAAGCCCCAGCACACATCCTGCACCCCCCCCAAAGCAGGGGTGTCCCCAAAAGGAGGTCACCTCATATTTCAAACCCCCCCCCCCTTTTTTTTTTTTTCTCCCCACAGCTGCCCCCCATCTGTGATGAGATCCAGCTGGCCATCCTCAGTGGGTAAGTAGGGGGGAACCCCCCAGCTTTGGGGAACTCCCTGGTTTTGGGGGACACCCCACTTTGGGGGGACACCACATTTTGGGGGGACACCACATTTTGGAGGGACACCCCCCCCTTTCATTGCTCACCCGCAGGTCCCGCAGCAGCAAGGTCCTGGGCACCGCCGTCCTCCACCTCTCCCAGATCTCTTCCGCCGGTGCTGAGCTTGAGGGTGAGCAGGGTGGTCCACCCTTGGGTGGGGGGTCCCCAGAACCCAGACCCCCCCCCCCCCACTGAATCCCCTTTTTTCCTCCCAGAGGGGACCCCTGGCTTCTTACCCTGCTTCGGACCCAGCTTCCTCCCCTTCTACGGTCCTCGGCCGGACGCTGCCGGGAAGCTCAGCACCGTGAGTGGGTGCCAGGGGTGGGCACAGCACCCATTTGGGTGTTGGGGGGGTGACACCCACCCACCCACCCACCCTTATGTGACAGGACACCAAGGTGGCTTATCGGGGCCGGGTGCTGCTGGAGCTCAGCACCCACATGAGGACCCCGGATGGGTGCCAGCAGGCCACCATCGCCCCTGAGGATGTCACCCGGGTGCAGGTGAGGACACGGGGACACTGTGCAGTTTCAGTGCCACCCTTGGGGGTCTTTTTTTTTTTTTTTTTTAAGTGCCATTGGAATATTTGGGGAGGATTTTGGGAAATTTTGGGAATTTTTATTTTTTTTTTCCACAGTGCCATTTGCCCCGCCATCGGTTCGGGCTCTGTGGGGTCTTTTATTCGGCCACCATGGTGCCAGCCGGCCCTGAGCTCCTGCGCTTCGAGCTCAGTCTTGGCAACTACGGTGACATGGGCGATGTCACCTGCAAGCCAGCTGCCTCCGTCACCCCGCACGGTTGCCCCCTCTTTGATGGTGAGTGGGATGCTGGGGACACACACACACACACACACAAAGGTGGTACCCCTCCGGTGTCCCATAGGATGCTCAGTGCCCTCTGGATACAGGCAACCGCTATCACTACCTGCCGTGGTACGGTGACAAACCGGTGGCGGCTGTCACCTCATCCTGGGAGGATGCCAGTCACCGTTGGGATGCCCTAAACCTCCTGCGTGCCTTGTGCCGGCGGCTGGTGAGCACCCATGGGTGACGGTGGGGTAGGGCGGGGTGGGACGTGACCCCCCCCCCCACTGCTCTGGGGTGGGATGGTTTTAGGGGGGATCTTTGCAGGAGAGGAACGTGGCGGAGCTGCGGGGCGCCCGTGGGGACATGGTGGGGGACATCGGCAGGAGGCTGCTGCGCCAGCTGGCACAGGACTGCGGGTGAGGGGGGCGGGGGGGTGGTTCTCGGGGGGGGGGGGGGGTGCTGGGTGTCCTGAAGTTGTAGGTGGTGGGGTGCTGGGGGGGACCCCTGGGCTTGCAAACACTCTTTGGAGGGGGGAAATGGGGTTTTGGGGGGGAGGAAATGAGGAATTTTAGAGGAAAATGGGATATTTGGGGGGGAAATGGGATAATTGAGGGGGAAATGGGGCATTTGGGGGGTGGGGCATTGGGGGAGGAAATGAGACATTGGGGGGAATGGGGCATTTGGGGGGGAAATGGGGCATTGGGGGAGGAAATGGGACATTGGGGGGAATGGGGCATTTGGGGGGGAAATGGGGCATTGGGGGAGGAAATGGGACATTGGGCGGAATGGGGCATTTGGGGGGGAAATGGGGCATTGGGGGAGGAAATGGGACATTGGGCGGAATGGGGCATTTGGGGGGGAAATGGGGCATTGGGGGAGGAAATGGGACATTGGGGGGAATGGGGCATTTGGGGGGGAAATGGGGCATTGGGGGGAAATGGGACCATTGGGAAGGAAATGTGGATTTGGGGGGGAAATGGGGGCGTTGGGGGGGGAGTGGGGCATTGGGGGGTTAAATGGGCCATTAGGGGGGAAATGGGGGCATTTGGGGGTAATTGGGGCATTTGGGGGGAAATGGAACATTGGGGGAAATGGGGCATTTTGGGGGGAATGGGGCATTTTGGGGGGAAATGAGCATTGGGAGAAATGGGGGCATTGGGAAGGAAATGGGGATTTGGGGGGAAATGGAGCATTGGGGGGAAAATGGGGCATTTGGGGGTAAATGAGGCATTTTGGGGGGGAAATGGGGCATTTTGGGGGGGAATAGGGCTTTGGGGGGAAACGGGGGCATTGGGGGGAGATGAGGTAATTGTGGGGGAAGTTGTATTTGGGGGCAAATGGGGCATCTGGGTGGAAAAAGGAATTTTAGAGGACAATGAGACATTTTGGGGGAAAATGGGACAACTGGAAGGAAAATGGGGTAATTTGGGGGGAAACAGGGTAACTGGGGGGAAATGGGGTATTTGGGTGGAAAAGGAGGAATTGTAGAGGACAAGGGGACATTTGGGGAAATGGGGTAACTGGGGGGGAATGGGGGGATGGGGGGAAATGGTAATTAAGGGGGAAGTTGTCTTTTGGGAGGAAATTGGGAGGAAAAGGGGGAGTTGTAGAGGACAATGGGATATTTGGGGGGAAATGGGGCAATCGAGGGGAAAATGGGGCATTTGGGGGGGAAATGGGGCATTTGGGGGGGAAATGGGGGCATTGGAGGTGGAAATGGGGCATTGGGGGGAAATGGGGCATTGGGGGAAAGAGGGTAATTGGGGGTAAAGTTGTATTTTTGGGGCAAATGGGGTATTTGGGGGGGAAAAGAGGAATTGTAGAGGACAATGAGACATTTTGGGGGAAAATGGGACAACTGGAAGGAAAATGGGGTAATTTGGGGGGAAACAGGGTAACTGGGGGGAAATGGGGTATTTGGGTGGAAAAGGAGGAATTGTAGAGGACAAGGGGACATTTGGGGAAATGGGGTAACTGGGGGGGAATGGGGGGATGGGGGGAAATGGTAATTAAGGGGGAAGTTGTCTTTTGGGAGGAAATTGGGAGGAAAAGGGGGAGTTGTAGAGGACAGTGGGATATTTGGGGGGAAATGGGGCAATCGAGGGGAAAATGGGGCATTTGGGGGGGAAATGGGGCATTTGGGGGGGAAATGGGGGCATTGGAGGTGGAAATGGGGCATTGGGGGGAAATGGGGCATTGGGGGAAAGAGGGTAATTGGGGGTAAAGTTGTATTTTTGGGGCAAATGGGGTATTTGGGGGGGAAAAGAGGAATTGTAGAGGACAATGAGACATTTTGGGGGAAAATGGGACAACTGGAAGGAAAATGGGGTAATTTGGGGGGAAACAGGGTAACTGGGGGAAATGGGGTATTTGGGTGGAAAAGGAGGAATTGTAGAGGACAAGGGGACATTTGGGGAAATGGGGTAACTGGGGGGGAATGGGGGGATGGGGGGAAATGGTAATTAAGGGGGAAGTTGTCTTTTGGGAGGAAATTGGGGGGGAAATGGGGAATTGTAGAGGACAATGGGATATTTTGAGGGGAAAACGGGGCATTTGGGGGGGCTGTCTGCAGGCGAGCGCTGCCCCGGCTGGAGGCTCAGCCCACCCCCACGCCGCTGGACACCCACCTCCGGGCCACCCGTCTTCACGTCCTCCGGTGCATGGCGGCGGCGGCGGCGGTGCCACCGAGGGCCGGCTGGGACACGTTGCTGCCGGTGGCCGAGGGCTGGCTGGGACGCGTGACCGCCCTGGCTGTCGAGGTGGGGGCTGAGGCTGGGATACGGGGGGGGGGGTCTCATCGCTGTGATGAGCTGTGGCTGGGCTCAGCCCACCGGTCCCTGTCCCCACAGCCGCAGGCTGGGGTGCCTGACGTGCTGCTGTGGCTGCTGCGGGGCGAGCGGCGGGTGGCTTGTGCCCGTGTCCCCGCGGCCGATATCATGTTTTCCCGGAGTGGCCCCGGCGCCTGCGGCCAGCTCTGCGGCCGGATCCAGACCCTCTTCCTGGTGGTAGGCAGCCCATGTCACCTCCATGTCACCTCTGTGTCCCCTCCGCGTTCCCTGAACCCCTCCATGTCACCTCTGTGTCCCCTCTGCGTTCCCTGCATCCCACCCATGTCACCTCTGTGTCCCCTCCGCGTTCCCTGCATCCCCTCCTTGTCACCTCTGTGTCCCCTCCGTGTTCCCCGCATCCCCTCCTTGTCACCTCTGTGTCCCCTCTGTGTTCCCCGCATCCCCTCCATGTCACCTCTGTGTCCCCTCCGCGTTCCCTGCATCCCACCCATGTCACCTCTGTGTCCCCTCTGCGTTCCCTGCATCCCACCCATGTCACCTCTGTGTCCCCTCTGTGTTCCCCGCATCCCCTCCTTGTCACCTCTGTGTCCCCTCCGCGTTCCCTGAACCCCTCCATGTCACCTCTGTGTCCCCTCCGCGTTCCCCGCATCCCCTCCATGTCACCTCTGTGTCCCCTCCGCGTTCCCCGCATCCCCTCCATGTCACCTCTGTGTCCCCTCCGCGTTCCCTGCATCCCACCCATGTCACCTCTGTGTCCCCTCTGTGTTCCCTGCATCCCCTCCTTGTCACCTCTGTGTCCCCTCCGCGTTCCCTGAACCCCTCCATGTCACCTCTGTGTCCCCTCCGTGTTCCCCGCATCCCCTCCTTGTCACCTCTGTGTCCCCTCCGTGTTCCCCACATCCCCTCCATGTCACCTGTGTCCCCTCCGTGTTCCCCGCATCCCCTCCATGTCACCTCTGTGTCCCCTCCGTGTTCCCCACATCCCCTCCATGTCACCTCTGTGTCCCCTCTGTGTTCCCCGCATCCCCTCCATGTCACCTCTGTGTCCCCTCCGCGTTCCCTGCATCCCACCCATGTCACCTCTGTGTCCCCTCCGCGTTCCCTGCATCCCCTCCTTGTCACCTCTGTGTCCCCTCTGCGTTCCCTGCATCCCACCCATGTCACCTCTGTGTCCCCTCCGCGTTCCCTGAACCCCTCCATGTCACCTCTGTGTCCCCTCTGCGTTCCCTGCATCCCACCCATGTCACCTCTGTGTCCCCTCCGTGTTCCCCACATCCCCTCCTTGTCACCTCTGTGTCCCTTCCGTATTCCCCGCATCCCCTACTTGTCACCTGGGTCCCCTCCGCGTTCCCTGAACCCCTCCATGTCACCTCTGTGTCCCCTCCGCATTCCCCACATCCCCTCCATGTCACCTCTGTGTCTCCTCCACGTTCCCCACATCCCCTCCATGTCACCTCTGTGTCCCCTCCGCGTTCCCTGAACCCCTCCATGTCACCTCTGTGTCCCCTCCGTGTTCCCCACATCCCCTCCATGTCACCTCTGTGTCCCCTCCGCGTTCCCCGCATCCCCTCCATGTCACCTCTGTGTCCCCTCCGCGTTCCCCGCATCCCCTCCATGTCACCTCTGTGTCCCCTCCGCGTTCCCTGCATCCCCTCCTTGTCACCTCTGTGTCCCCTCTGTGTTCCCTGCATCCCCTCCTTGTCACCTCTGTGTCCCCTCCGCGTTCCCTGAACCCCTCCATGTCACCTCTGTGTCCCCTCCGTGTTCCCCGCATCCCCTCCTTGTCACCTCTGTGTCCCCTCCGTGTTCCCCACATCCCCTCCATGTCACCTGTGTCCCCTCTGTGTTCCCCACATCCCCTCCATGTCACCTCTGTGTCCCCTCTGTGTTCCCCGCATCCCCTCCATGTCACCTCTGTGTCCCCTCCGCGTTCCCTGCATCCCACCCATGTCACCTCTGTGTCCCCTCCGCGTTCCCTGCATCCCCTCCTTGTCACCTCTGTGTCCCCTCTGCGTTCCCTGCAACCCACCCATGTCACCTCTGTGTCCCCTCCGCGTTCCCTGAACCCCTCCATGTCACCTCTGTGTCCCCTCCGCGTTCCCTGCATCCCACCCATGTCACCTCTGTGTCCCCTCCGTGTTCCCCGCATCCCCTCCTTGTCACCTCTGTGTCCCCTCCGTATTCCCCGCATCCCCTACTTGTCACCTGGGTCCCCTCCGCGTTCCCTGAACCCCTCCATGTCACCTCTGTGTCCCCTCCGCGTTCCCCACATCCCCTCCATGTCACCTCTGTGTCTCCTCCACGTTCCCCACATCCCCTCCATGTCACCTCTGTGTCCCCTCCGCGTTCCCTGAACCCCTCCATGTCACCTCTGTGTCCCCTCCGTGTTCCCCACATCCCCTCCATGTCACCTCTGTGTCCCCTCCGCGTTCCCTGCATCCCACCCACGTCCCATCCATGAACCCTTCACATCCCCGCCACAGCCCATCCACACATCCCTTCTATGTCCTCTCCATGTCCTCTTTGTGTCCCCTCTGTGTCCCATCCATGTCCCCTCCACATCCCCTCTCTGTCCCCTCTTCATGTCCCCTCTGTGTCCCCTCCATACTTCCTCTATGTCCCCTCCATGTCCCCTGCCTGTCCCCTCTGTGTCCTCTCTATAACTCCTTCATGTCCTCTACACATCCCCTCTTGTCCCATCCATGTCCCCTCCGTGTCCCTCCCACATCCTCATGTCACCTCTGGGTCCCTTGGCGATCTTTTCCATGCCCCGCTCCATGTCCCTCTACATCCCGTCTGTCCCCTCCATGTCCCCTTGTGTCCCCTCCATATCCCTGCCATGTCCTTTCCACATCCCCTGTGTTCCCTCTATGTCCCTTCTAGATCTTCTCCATGTCCCCCTCCATGTCCCCACTACATCCCCCTGAACATCTCCTCTGTGTCCCCTCCATGTCCCCTCTGTGTCCCCTCCACGTCCCCTCTGTGTCCCCTCCACATCTCTTCCATGTCCCCCCGATCCCCTCTGCATCCTCTCCATGTCCCCTCTGTGTCCCTTCTAGATCTTCCCCATGTCACATCTACAGCCCCCCACATCCCCTCCATGTGCCCTCTGTGTCCCCTCCACGTCCCCTCTGTGTCCCCTCCACATCTCTTCCATGTCCCCCGATCCCCTCTGCATCCTCTCCATGTCCCCTCTGTGTCCCTTCTAGATCTTCCCCATGTCACATCTACAGCCCCCCACATCCCCTCCATGTGCCCTCTGTGTCCCCTCCACGTCCCCTCTGTGTCCCCTCCACATCTCTTCCATGTCCCCCGATCCCCTCTGCATCCTCTCCATGTCCCCTCTGTGTCCCTTCTAGATCTTCCCCATGTCACATCTACAGCCCCCCACATCCCCTCCATGTGCCCTCTGTGTCCCCTCCACGTCCCCTCTGTGTCCCCTCCACATCTCTTCCATGTCCCCCGATCCCCTCTGCATCCTCTCCATGTCCCCTCTGTGTCCCTTCTAGATCTTCCCCATGTCACATCTACAGCCCCCCACATCCCCTCCATGTGCCCTCTGTGTCCCCTCCACAACCCCTTTGTGTCCCCACCACGTCCCCTCCATGTCTCCTCCATGCCCCTGTGTCCCTTCTACGTCCCTCTTAGACCTTCTCCGTGTCCCCACCATGTCCCTGCCATGCCCCCATGTCCCCACCATGTCCCCCGCCATGACCCCACCATGTCCCCTCCGACAACCCGCACCATGTCTCATGCCATGTCCCCACCATGTCCCTGCCATGCCCCCATGTCCCCACCATGTCCCCCGCCATGTCCCCACCATGTCCCCGCCACGTCCCCACCATGTCCCCCACCATGTCCCCTGCCATGTCCCCCACCATGTCCCCACCATGTCCCCCAGCATGTCCCCCACCATGTCCCCCACCATGTCCCCACCATGTCCCTGCCATGTCCCCTCCCACGTCCCCCACCATGTTCCCACCATGTCCCCGCCATGTCCCCACCATGTCCCCCACCATGTCCCCTGCCATGTCCCCCACCATGTCCCCACCATGTCCCCCACCATGTCCCCACCATGTCCCCTCCCACGTCCCCCACCATGTCCCCGCCATGTCCCCCACCATGTCCCCCCGCCATGTCCCCACCATGTCCCCTCTGACATCCCTCACCATGTCCCCCGCCATGTCCCCACCATGTCCCCTCTGACATCCCTCACCATGTCTCATGCCATGTCCCCACCATGTCCCTGCCATGCCCCCATGTCCCCCACCATGTCCCCACCATGTCCCCACCATGTCCCCTCTGACATCCCTCACCATGTCTCATGCCATGTCCCCACCATGTCCCTGCCATGCCCCCATGTCCCCCCCCCATGTCCCCCACCATGTCCCCACTATGTCCCCGCCATGTCCCCACCATGTCCCCGCCATGTCCCCCACCATGTCCCCGCCATGTCCCCTCCCACGTCCCCCACCATGTTCCCACCATGTCCCCGCCACGTCCCCACCATGTCCCCCACCATGTCCCC
The DNA here is from genome assembly GCF_023634085.1 of Falco cherrug. Taxonomy (NCBI): domain Eukaryota; kingdom Metazoa; phylum Chordata; class Aves; order Falconiformes; family Falconidae; genus Falco; species Falco cherrug. The sequence goes on along the minus strand of NC_073714.1, from coordinate 6,038,283 downwards.
TGCCATGTCCCCCACCATGTCCCCACCATGTCCCCATCATGTCCCCCACCATGTCCCCCACCATGTCCCCACCATGTCCCCTCCCACGTCCCCCGCCATGTTCCCACCATGTCCCCACCATGTCCCCACCATGTCCCCCACCATGTCCCCACCATGTCCCCTCCCACGTCCCCCACCATGCTCCCGCCATGTCCCCACCATGTCCCCTGCCATGTCCCCCGCCATGTCCCCTCCCACATCCCCCGCCATGTCCCCCGCCATGTCCCCTACCGTGACCCACGCTGCGGGGCACAGGGCTCTGGGGACATCTGCGCCCAGCTCCGGCTCCGGCTGTGGCTGGGACGGGTGGCTGACAGCAAGGACCTGCCGCGGCACCTGGAGGGCACCCTGCACGTCTACGTCGAGATGGTGAGCCCTAGGGTGGGGGGACCACCGCTGCGTGCCCCCCCCAGCACCCCTCAACCCCATGTCATCTCCCTCCCAGTACGAAAACCAGACCAAGCTACTGGGCAAGTGGGGTTCCCGGGGGCTCCTGGGGCGCCCCAGTTTCTCCGACAGTGCCGGAAAAGCGGGGGCTCCCCTGCCACCGGATCCAGCCCCCCAAGGGCTGGCGCTGGAAGGGACCCTGGACTGTGGAGCCCCAGCGGCGGTGAGTCCCATGGGATGGGGTGGTGACACCCACCCTGCCACCTTGGGGACCTCGGGTGATGCCAGCGTTGTCCCCTTGTCCCCAGGCTGCTGCTGGACACGGAGACCAACATGGGCGAGGTGCTGGAGGACGTCTACGAGAACGAGAGCCGGCAGCCCAGCGGCGAGTGGGGACCTGCCGCCGTGGCCAGCACCGACGCCGTGAGCAGGGGACCACACGGGTGGCACTGGGGGGGTGCCAGCGGTGGAGTGGCACGAGTGCACCAGGGCTCAGCTCTCACCCGGTGTTGCAGAGCGGCACAGCGGTGCCACCCAAAGAGGAGGTGGCATGTCCCCAGGGGTGGCACATCACCGACGGCTGGCGGGTGGATGTGACAGGGGCTGTGGATGAGGCTGGTGAGTGGGTATCCCCAGCCAGTCACCCTGGGGTGGGTGAGGGTGGGGTGGTGGCAGTGCTGAGGACACCTGGGTGCTGCTGCAGGTTGGGAGTACGGGGTGAGCGTGGACCCCGGCAGCCCCCCGGCAGCATGGCACGCCACGGAGAAGACGTACCACACGCATCGGCGCCGGCGCTGGCTGCGCACCCGCCACAGAGACCCCAGTGCCCAAGGACCGGAGCAGGATGTGGCCTCCTTCCTCCAGCTGGATGGAGCGGTGGGGACAGTGACGGGGCAGTGGGGATGGGGGGGTGGCAGGATGGGGTGGCAGGGATGAGGGTGGCAGGGATGGGGACAGCAAGGACGGGGGTTGTAGGGACAAGGGTGGTGGGATGGGGGTGGCAAAGAGAGGAGTGGCAGGGATGGGGATGGCAGGGATGGGGTGGCAGGGATGGGGACAGCAGGGACAGGGGTGGTAGGGACAGGGTGGCAGGGATGGGGACGGCAGGGATGTGGCAGCAGGGATGGGATGGCACCAGACCTTTGCCCACTAGTGTGAGCAGCCCTGTCCATCCCCTTGTGCCATGCCACTCCATCCCCATGCCACTCCGTCCCCATGCCACCCCGTGCCCATAACACCCCCTGGTGCCCCATGTCCCCACAGCACAGCACCGAGGCAGCGGGGGCCGAGGCCTGGGAATACGGTTCCCTCTGGGGTCGCCGCTTCCACCTGCAGCCCCGGACGGGCGACGTGTGCCGGCGGCGGTGCTGGCACCGGGGCATGGTGCCCACGCAGCCCCCGCCCGTGGCACCCCTATTCCTGCTGGAGGGCTCCCTGGTAGGAGAGTGGGGGGGAATCTGGGGGCACCGGGGGGGCGAGGGAGGGAGGGTGGGATGCAGGGGTGGAGGGAGAGAGGGATGCAGGGAGGGAGGGAAGGAGGGATGGAGGGGTGCGGGGGGGATGGAGGGAGGAATACGGGGAGGGATGGAGGGAGGGATGCAGGGAGGGAGGGAAGGAGGGATGGAGGGGTGCAGGGAGGGATGGAGGGAGGAATACGGGGAGGGATGGAGGGAGGGATGCAGGAAGAGAGGGAGCGGGGGATGCAGGGAGGGATGGAGGGAGGGATGCAGGGAGGGAGGGAGGGATGCAGGGAGGGAGGGAGGGAGGGATGCAGGGAGGGATGGACGGAGGGATGCAGGGAAAGAGGGAGGGAGGGATGCAGGGAGGGAGGGAAGGAGGGATGGAGGGGTGGAGGGAGGGATGGAGGGAGGAATATGGGGAGGGATGGAGGGAGGGATGCAGGGAGAGATGGAGGGAGGGAGGGGTACAGGGAGGGAGAGATGGAGGGAGGAATACAGGGAGGGACAAAGGGGGGAATACAGGGAGGGATGGAGAGAGGGAGGGAGGGATGGAGGGAGGGAGGGAGGGAGGGTGGCAGAGACAGGGATGTCGGGGAGGGGGATGCAGGGCTGAGGGGACAGGTGGGTCATGCAGTGGCGTGACACTGGGGCGGTGGGACATGGGGCAGCGGGCTGCAGGGCTGGGGGCAGCAGGGCCGGGGGCTCCCCCACCCCACGTCCCGTGGTGCCGCAGGGCATGGAGGACCTGGCCGAGGAGGACAAGCCGGCCGTGGCGGAGCAGCAGGCGCAGGGCTCGTGCCGGACCTCCCCCAAGCAGCCCATGCCCCTCATCCTCTGCACCTTCCCACGTGAGCTCCGGGGGACACGGGGGAGGGGACCAGGCCCGGCCAGGGGGGTGCCAGGTCCCCCCCCTCCAGCCCCTGCCTCTCCCGCAGGACCCAACTTCTTCCAGCTCCGCTGTTACATCTTCCAGGCGCTGGAGCTGGCACCCCGCGGCACCAAGGCCACCGCAGGTGGGACACCCCCCCCCCCGGCCCCCACCCCAGGGTGGGCACCCCAGGGTGCTGACGGTGTCACTGTCCCCCAGACCCTGTCGCCCACGTCTCCTTCGTGCACGTCAGCCAGAGCACCCAGGCGCTGCCTGGCACCCGGGACCCCCTCTGGGACCAGACGCTAATTTTCCACCGGGTCCTGCTGTACGGGGACCCCCGGGGCGTCTGGGATGAGCCCCCCACCGTGGTGGTGGAGGTCTTCGACCAGGACAAAGCGGTACGGCACGCATGGGTTGGTGGGGGGGGGCACCCATGGGTGGGGGCAGCACCCATGCCCAAGCAATGCTTTGCAGGGTGCCGGTGCTTTCCTGGGGAGGAGTGTGTGCGCCCCAGATGTTTGGCTGGATGTGGGGCACCGGCAGCCCCCCCGGCTCCGGCGTTACCCACTGCAGGGACCGGGGGGGCCGGCCGGGGAGCTGCTGGCCGCCTTCGAGCTGCTGTACGATGCCGAGGTGAGAGGCTGGCCGGGAGGTGGCATGGGGGGCACCCAGGTGATGGGGTCCCACCATCACCGTGTGTGTCCCCCTCCCCCGGCAGGATGGGCGCCTGGCACAGGTCAGCACCCCGCCGTGGAGGCAGGGGGGTTTCAGCGTCCCCCTGGGTGTCCGGCCACTGCTGCAGCTGGTGGCACTGGAGGTGAGTTCTGGGGGACCCTGAGTGGGGACACGGAGGGGTACAGGCTGGGGACAGGGACGGGGTGATGAAGGGGATGGGGACAAGGACAGGGAAATGGAGGGGGACAGAGGGAGCTGGGGGAAAGGACGTGGATTGGAACAGGGATGAAGAAGGGGATGGATGAGGTCTGGGAGGGGGACAGGGATGGGGACAGGGATAGGGAGAGGGATGGGGACAGGGACAGGGAGAGGGATGGGGACAGGGGGCGCTGGGAGCAAGGGCATGGATTGGAACAGGGGTGAAGAAATGGATGGACAAGGTCTGGGATGGGGACAGGGATGAAGGTGGGATGGGGACACGGTCCAAGATGGAGACGGGGAGAAGGACAGGTTGGGAACAGGGATGAAGGTCTTGGAGATGGGGTGGGGGCAAGGACAGGGATGGGGACAAGGATGAAGACAGGCTGGGGATGAGGTCAGGGATAGGGACAAGGATGGGGACAGGGACGGGGATGGGGACAGGGATGAGGTCTGAAGTGGAGACTGAGAGAGGCTGGGGACAGGGACAGGGATGGGATGAGGGCAAGGACAGGGAGAAGGATGGGACAGGGGGAGCTGGGGACAAGGACATGAACTGGAACAGTGACAAAGACAGGATGGACAAGGTCTGGGATAGGGAATGGGATGGGGACAGCAATGAAGAAGGGGATGGCCATGGGACAGGCACAAGGACAGGGATGAAGGTGAGGACAGGCACAGAGGGACGAAGACAAGATGGGGACAGGATGGGGCTGGAGATGGGGACAGGGCAAGGACGGGGACAGGCACCTTCAGCATCCCGCTGGGAATGCAGCCCACGCGAGGTGACCTCTGAGCACCCAGGGGACCCCACAGGGGTGACAGCTGCTGGGTGCCCCCCCCCCCAGGTGCTGGCGTGGGGGCTGCGGGGGCTGCCTAGGGGCGTGCGGGCACCCAGCCTGGAGGTGCAGTGCGGGGGCCAGACCCTGCGGACCCCCACCATCACCGACCTCGCCGCTAACCCCAATTTCCCCATCAACGCCTTCCTGCTGATGCTGGTGAGGATGTGGGGGGTGGGTAAGGGGGGTGGCAGCACCCCACCCATGGGTGCTGCCGCTGGCACCCTGGGGTGACGGTGCAACTCGGCCCCAGCATCTGCCGGCGGAGGAGGAGTACGTGCCCCCCATCCGGCTGCGGGTGCTGGACATGCGGGATTTCGGGTACCGGCCCGAGGTGGGGCAGGCCTGCGTGCGGGGCCTGGGGCAGTACTGCTGCCAGCCCCACGGGAAGGGGCAGCCCCCCAGCTCTGGAACCCCCCAGACCAGCTCGGGTGGCCTCCTGCCTGGCTCTGGTATGGCCCTGCCCAGCCCAGCCCTGGTACCCCCCTGCCTCTCCCTGCTCCTTGGTACCCCCTGCCCCATCCCTGCCCCATCCCCGCTCTCTGGTACCCCCCTGCCCCATCTCTGCTCCTTGGTACCCCCATGCCCCATCCCTGCTCCCTGGTACCCCCTGCCCCATCCCTGCCCCATTCCTGCTCCCTGGTACCCCCCCTGCCCCATCCCTGCCCAGCCTTGGTACCTCCATGCCCCATCCCTGCTCCCTGGTACCCCCCCTGCCCCAGCCCTGCCCAGCCCTGGTACCCCCCTGCCCCATCCCTGCTCCCTGGTACCCCCCTGCCCCATCCCTGCCCAGCCCTGGTAACCCTCTGCCCCATCCCTGCTCCCTGGTACTGCCCTGCCCCATTCCTGGTACCCCCTGCCCCATCCCTGGTAATCCCTGGTACCATCTGCCACATCCCTGCCCCACACTGCCCACCTCCAGGAGGGTGTATTTGCCCCTTTCCTCTCCACAGCTGCTCCCTGGGGCAGGATAGCGCAGGTGAGTCCCCCAAGCCCTTGGCACCTGGTGGCCCCAGCCCCCAGTCTCAGTTTCCCCCAGTAAATCCCCTTTTCTCCCTGCAGCTTCTGCCCAGGATCACCGCCAAGATCGGGGCTGAGGGCAAGGTGGGCACAGGAACGGGGCCACTGGCCACCAGGGCCACCCTTGCCCCCTGTCCCCACCTCACTCTGCTCCCCACCAGGCTGCAGAGGAGAAGAAGGAGACGGATGAAGATGAGGGTGAGGAAGACTGGTGGAGCAAATTCTACACGGCCATGGGGGACAAGACAAAGAGCCGGCGGGGGACCAGTGGGGACAGGCTGAAGGTGAGCCAGAGCCTGGGACCCAGAGCAGGGGACAAGGATGGGGCCAGGGACAGGAACGGGGATGGAAGTGGGGTAGGATGGGACAAGAATGAAGCGGGGGATTGGGAGGGGGATGGAGGGGGATAGAGATGGCGATGGGATAGGGACAAGGTTGGGGATGAGAAGAGGATGAGGACAGGGACAGTGATGGGGAAGAGGTGGGGAATGGGATGGGACAGGGACAGGGGTGGAGATGGGATGGGGACAAGTTTGGGATGGAGACTGGGAGGGGAATAGGCTGGGGACAGGGACAGGGATGGGATGGGGATGGGATGGGGACGGGATGGGGATGGGATGGGGATGGGATGGGATGGGATGGGGATGGGATGGGGATGCGATGGGGATGGGATGGGATGGGATGGGGATGGGATGGGATGGGGATGGGATGGGGATGGGATGGGGATGGGGATGGGGATGGGGATGGGATGGGGATGGGATGGGATGGGGATGGGGATGGGATGGGATGGGATGGGGATGGGATGGGGATGGGATAGGGATGGGATGGGATGGGGATGGGGATGGGGATGGGGATGGGATGGGGATGGGATGGGATGGGATGGGGATGGGATGGGGATGGGATGGGGATGGGATGGGGATGGGGATGGGGATGGGGATGGGATGGGGATGGGATGGGATGGGGATGGGATGGGGATGGGGATGGGGATGGGATGGGGATGGGGATGGGATGGGATGGGATGGGATGGGGATGGGGATGGGGATGGGGATGGGGATGGGGATGGGGATGGGGATGGGGATGGGATGGGGATGGGATGGGATGGGATGGGATGGGATGGGATGGGGATGGGGATGGGGATGGGGATGGGGATGGGATGGGATGGGATGGGGATGGGGATGGGGATGGGATGGGGATGGGATGGGGATGGGGATGGGATGGAATGGGGATGGGGATGGGATGGGATGGGATGGGGATGGGGATGGGGATGGGGATGGGATGGGGATGGGATGGGATGGGATGGGATGGGGATGGGATGGGGATGGGGATGGGGATGGGGATGGGATGGGATGGGGATGGGGATGGGGATGGGATGGGGATGGGATGGGGATGGGATGGGGATGGGATGGGGATGGGATGGGATGGGATGGGGATGGGATGGGGATGGGATGGGGATGGGGATGGGGATGGGGATGGGGATGGGATGGGATGGGGATGGGATGGGGATGGGGATGGGGATGGGGATGGGGATGGGATGGGGATGGGATGGGATGGGGATGGGGATGGGGATGGGATGGGATGGGGATGGGATGGGATGGGATGGGGATGGGGATGGGATGGGATGGGGATGGGATGGGGATGGGGATGGGATGGGGATGGGATGGGATGGGTTGGGATGGGATGGGGACAAGGTCTGGGTGGAGACTGGGAGGGCAACAGGCTGGGCAGAGGGACAGGGCTGAAAGTGAGATGAGGACAAGGATGGGGATGAAGACAGGATAGGAACAAGGATAAGAAGGGGACAGGGATGGGAGAAGCACCAAGAGGGGGATGGGGATGGGAAGAGGGCCGAGGCCAAGGCCAGGACCCTCTCCCCAGATCTACAGCTGTGAGCTGGAGGCGGTGCCCGACTTTGGGGGGCTGCAGGATTTCTGCCAGACCTTCCCCCTCTACCAGCCGGGGGGTCACCCTGAGGCGAGGGAGGACCCCGTGCCTGTGGGCGAGTTCAAGGTGGGTGAGAGCCCCCGGGGGGGACCCGAGGGCCTCAGGGGGAGCACCCCAGGGTGACAGCCAGGTGCCTTTCGCAGGGGCTTTTCTGTATCTACCCCCTGCCTGAGGACCCCGAGGTGCCCCCCCCACCACGCCACTTCCAGCAGCTGCCCCCCAGCCAACCCCAAAAGTGCCTGGTGAGGGTTTACATCATCCGGGCCTTCGACTTGCCCCCCCGCGACAGGAACGGGCTGGTAAGGCCACCCATGGGTGCTGGGCAGGGGTCCCCTGTGCTGTCCCCCTCCCCACACCACCCTGATGGTCCCCTCCCTGCTGCCAGTGTGACCCCTACATCCGTGTCTCGCTTGGGACGAAGACGCTGGGACAGCGGGACCAGTATGTGCCCAACACCCTGGAGCCTGTTTTTGGCAGGTATGGCCAGGGTGGGTGGCCCGGTGGCACCGTTACCCCCAGTGGCACCATCACCCCTGGTGGCACCGGGCTGGGGGGTGCCTGGCACGGAGAGGAGGTGCCCAGGGGGGCTGGTGGGGCCCCATTCCCCATGTCAGCATGTCCCCATGCCCTGTCCCTCTGCCAGCAGGTCCCTATGCCACTGGGTTGACATGCCACTAGGTCCCCATGCCACCACATCCCCATTCCCCATGCCAGCAGGTCCCTGTGCCACCAGATGCCCCATTCCCAATATCTGCAGGTCCCCATGCCACCAGGCCCCCCTTCCCCACAACAGCAGGTCCCTGTGCCACCAGATTCCCCATTCCCCATGCTGGAGGGTCCCTGTGCCACCAGGTCCCAATGCCACCAGGTCCCCATGCCACCAGATGCCCCATTCTCACCATCTGCAGGTCCCAATGCCACCAGGTCCCCCTTCCCCACAACAGCAGGTCCCTGTGCCACCATGTCCCCATTGCCCATGCTGGAAGGTCCTTGTGCCACCAGGACCCCATGCCACCAAACGCCCCATTCCCCTTACTGGAGGGTCCCTGCGCCACCACGTCCCCATTCCCCGTGCCACCCAGTCCCCATGCCACCAGATGGCCCATTCCCCATACTGGAGGGTCCCTGTGCCACCCAGTCCCCATGCCACCAGATGGCCCATTCCCCATGCTGGTGGGTCCCCGTACCACCAAGTCCCTGTGCCACCAAGCCCATGCCTATGGGTGCCCACTCCCCATGCCAGTGGGTGCCACCCCTGACATCGGGGTTGATGGCACTGCCACTTCCAGGCTGTTTGAGCTGACGGGCACCATCCCGCTGGAGAAGGACCTGCGGGTCACGCTGCTGGACTATGACCTGCTGCCCCCCGACCAGGAGATCGGCACCACCACCATCGACCTGGAGAACCGCCTGCTCTCCCGCTTCCGCGCCCACTGCGGGCTGCCCACCGTCTACCGCACGTGGGTGCCCCTGGAGGGGGACACCAGGGGGCTGGGGACATGGGGGTCCATGGGCCTGAGCCCAGGAGTGGGCATGGGGTGGGCACAAGGATGGGGACGGGAGAGGCGTGAGGAGATGGTCGTGGGGTGGGCACAGGGGGATGGGGTGGGTATGTGGGGGTGGGCACAGGGATGGGGTCAGGATGGGCACAAGCAGGTTAGGATGGGGTGGGCACGGGGGTGGGCATGGGGTGGGCACAGGGGGATGGAGATAGGTGGGTACCATGGGGTGGGCACAGGGGTGGGCATGGGGTGGGCACAGGGGGATGGAGATGGGGTGGGGACATGGGGTGGGCATGGGGTGGGCACAGGGGGATGGAGATAGGTGGGTACCATGGGGTGGGCACAGGGGTGGGCATGGGGTGGGCATGGGGTGGGCACAGGGGGATGGAGACGGGGTGGGGACATGGGGTGGACACAGGGTGGGCACAGGGGATGGTTGTGGGGTGGGTGCAGGGGGATGGAGATGGGTGGGGACATGGGGTTGGGCACAGGGGATGGAGATGGGGGGTACGTAGGGGTGGGCACAAAAAGATGAGGATGGGGTCGGCACAGGGGTGGGCAAAGGGGGACAAGGGTGATGGCCAGGGAGGGGACACCCAGGAGGGGTAACGCCACAGCCCCCAGCCCACCCACTGCCCCACAGCACCGGCCCTGGGTACTGGAGGGACCAGCTGCCCCCCAGCCAGACACTGGAGCACTTCGCCCGCACCCGGGGGATGCCAGCACCCGAATTCAGCGCCGAGGGCACGACGGTGACCTTTGGGGACCATACCTTCCTCCTCAGCCAATTTGGTGGGTGGGGGGTCGGGGTGGGGGTCAGGGTGGGGGCGCAGGGAGGACCGTGTGCGACAGCTCAGCCTTGCAGAGAGTGGCCCCTCCGCGTCCCGGCAGCCCGAGGCACCCCGCGAGCGCCTGGCCCTGCACGTCCTCCACGCCTGTCACCTTGTCCCCGAGCACCTCGAGACCCGCACCCTCTACAACAGCACCCAGCCCGGGCTGGAGCAGGTGAGGCTGGGGCACCCTGAGGTGGGGGGGATGAGGGCAGGGAGAGGGGGGTGGAGACCCCAGGGTGATGGGGACCTTGGGGTATAAGGGGGTGCCAAGGGGATGATGAGGACCTTGGGGTGACAGGGACCCCAGAGCGATGGGGACCCCAGGGCAGGGAGGGATGCTGGGGGTGGGGGGGGTGGGGGGGTGATGGAGACTCAACAGGGACCCTGCAGTGACAGTGGGATGATGAGGGGACAGCCAGGGAGGGACCCCAGGGTGATGAGGACCCTGGGGCAGGAAGGGATGCTAGGGCTTGCCCTGCTGACCCGGGGGGTGACAGGGACCCCAGGACAGGGGGGATGCTGGGGGGGTGATGAGGACCCCAGAGAAGGGAGGATGCTGGGGGGGTGACAAGGACCAGGGGGGGCGATGGGGACCCAAGAGCAAGCAGGATGCTGGGGACCCTGGGGTGACAGGGACCCTGTGGTGACAAGGGTGGATGCTGGGGGGGTGACGGGGACCCTGGGGTGGTAAGGATGGATGCTGGGGGGGTGACGGGGACCCTGTGGTGACAAGGATGGATGCTGGGGGGGTGACGGGGACCCTGTGGTGACAAGGATGGATGCTGGGGGGGGGTGACGGGGACCCTGGGGTGGTAAGGATGGATGCTGGGGGGGTGACGGGGACCCTGGGGTGGTAAGGATGAATGCTGGGGGGGTGACAGGGACCCTGGGGTGGTAAGGATGGATGCTGGGGGGGGTGACGGGGACCCTGTGGTGACAAGGATGGATGCTGGGGGGGTGACGGGGACCCTGGGGTGACAAGGATGGATGCTGGGGGGGTGACGGGGACCCTGGGGTGTCAAGGGTGGATGCTGGGAGGTGGTAGAGACCCCGGGGCAGGGAGGGACACTGGGGGCAGGGGTGTGTGATGGGGACCCAGGGGTGACGGGGACACCCTGGGACGGGGAGGACACTGGCACTGGGAGCCAGGGGTGCTGGTCCCAGCCCCTCTGGGTGCTGTGCAGGGCAAGGTGCAGATGTGGGTGGACATCTTCCCCGCCAGCCTCGGGCCCCCTGGCCCCCCCGTTGACATCACGCCCCGCAAGCCCCAGAGGTGAGCACCCAGCCAGGGCTGGGAGGTGGGACGGGGACATCCCGGGGCGGGGGGGGGGGGGGAAGGTGACACGTCCTCGTGTCCGTCCCCTCCCCGAGGTACGAGCTGCGCTGCGTGGTCTGGAACACGCGGGATGTGGACCTGAAGGACATCAACCTGCTGGGGCAGCGGATGAGTGACATCTACGTCACCGGGTGAGCCAAGGCCATCGCCGCATCCCCTCCACTGGGGAGGTGACAGCGGGGCTGTGGGGACACGGGTGACAGCAGCGTCCCCTCCCTCCGGGTGGCACGCAGGTGGCTGGACGGGCTGGAGGAGCAGAGGCAGAAGACGGACGTGCATTACCGCTCGCTGCAGGGCGACGGGAGCTTCAACTGGCGCTTCGTCTTCCCCTTCGAGTACCTGGTGGCCGAGCAGCTCTGCGTCCTGCTGCGGAAGGTGAGGGGCACCCCGGGGTGGGGGTGCTGGGGGACACGGGGAACCAGCGTGACACCCCCTATTCCCCTTCCCTGCCGCGGCAGGAGCATTTCTGGAGCTTGGATGAGACGGTGCTGAAGGTGCCCCCCAAGCTCATCCTCCAAGTGTGGGACAACGACAAGTTTTCGGCTGACGACTTTCTGGGTGAGACCCCGTTTCCTTTCCCCTGGCAGGGTGGGGGGCACCCAGGGGGGGTGGGGGGCACCCGGGGGGGGGGTGGGGGGGCACTCAGGGGGGGATAGCCAGCTGCCCCCCCACCTTGCCTTTTCCCCACAGGCGTCCTGGAGCTGGAGCTCACCCGGCTGCCGCAGCCAGCCCAGCGGCCCCAGGACTGCACCCCAATGGCGCAGGAGACCCCCCAAAGCCCCTGGCCCTGGCGGAGGGTGCAGACCCCCTCCTGGTTTTCCCTTTTCCGGCAAAGACGGGCACGGGGGTGGTGGCCCTGCACGGTGCAGGAGGGCGGCAAGCGGCGCCTCTCGGTAGGTGGCGGAGGGATAGCGGGGGGGGACAGCGGGGACTGGGGGGGCTGGAGGGCCAGATCCTGCACCCCGTCCCCCTGCACCAGGGTAAGGTGGAGCTGAGCCTGGAGCTGCTGACGGCGAAGGAGGCGGAAGAGCGGCCAGTGGGGAAAGGCCGGGATGATCCCAACATGTACCCAACGCTCCCAGCGCCGGCGTGAGTCCCTGGGGAGAGCGGCTCATCCCCCGGGGGGGGGGGGTGGGGGGGTGCTGGGACAGGGGGGTGACTGAGCTGGGTGTCACCCGCAGGCGGCCCGAGTGGTCCTTCCTGTGGCTGCAGGCTCCGCTGCGCAGCCTGCGCTACAGCATCTGTCAGCAGCACCGCTGCCGCATCAGCTTGACGCTGGCGCTGCTGCTGCTCTTCGCCCTGCTCCTCACCTTCGTCTACGCCACCCCGGTAAGCGCAGGGGGCACCCCCAAATCCCCCCCCTCACCCGCTGAAAAGCTCCCCCACCCCCCTTCCCCAAGCTCCCCTGTCCCTCCTCGCAGGGTTATTTGGCCATGAAGCTGGTGAACCCTCTCCAGAACTTGCACCTTGCCGGCAGCGAGCACCAGGCAGCCGGGCATCACGCAGCCAGCGTGGCCAAGCCCTGACGCGCCAGCGCTGGGGAGCGCCGGGGGGTGCCACCCCTCCGCGTCACCTCTTTAATAAAGCCACATCCAGTAACAGTCAAATCATCGACCCCGACACCACTGGCTTGGCTGGGAAAGGGGCTACACCGTTTTGGGGAGCCCCACGACACTGGGATGTGACCCTCCCGCCCCCCCCCCCCGGCACCCACAGCATCAATTTGGGGAGAAAACGCTGCGGCCAGGGGACCTGGCGGTGACAAGGAGCACAGCCGTGTCACACACACACACCAATGTTTATTCCGAGACACCAGTTACAGCTCCAGGGAGAGGCACACACGTTTCACTCCTGGTGATCAGGCAAAAAGAGGCAAAACACCAGGAAAAAAAAAAAAAACCCTGACCTTGCACACCACAACGACCGTTGGGCACTTTGTAAAAAGCTCCCACCTACCCCGGTGACAGCATCCTGCTGAAAAAAAAAAAAAAACCACCATCCTTTTTCTCCCCACGTTTTCTCCCCACGCTGGGTACCACCGGGCCCCCCACGGGGATCCGTCCTGCGTGCGAGCATCCTGGAAAGCTGCGGGGCAAGGACACAGCTCCCCGGGACCCCGTGGAGGAGGGTGCTGCCACCGCTGGAGCTGGCAGGGTGGCAAATTTGCCTTCTTAAAAGTCCCCAGAGCCACTAAAACTTCCCTGGGACAAAGTGACCTAACATCTCCCTTCTCCTGGGTGTCGTGTCCCCCCCCCCCCACACACACACACTTTGCGAGCGACCACTGGGGTCCCCGGGGCGAAGGTGGCTGCGATGACCGGCAAGAAAAACCGCAGCGAAATCATTGACCGAAGCACTGAGGTAGGAATAAACCACGAGTCCCTGAAAGGCAGCGGGAGCTCCAGCTCTGAGAGGCAGGGGAATCACCCCATCCCCCCCCCCCCCCTCCCCGAGGCTCAGCTCCTCCTCGGAGGGGTCCTCGGGATGCAGCGAGCACCAAGGGGGAAAAGGTGCCAAAAGCCACGACACGACATGCAAACAGCACCGGTGCAGGCGGCCGCGCCGGGATGGGAGGCGTGGGGAGGCGGCGGCATGCTCGGCAGCGGCCCCACGGAGCGGGGAGAGGGGCCGGAGCCCCAAGACGCAGCAGCAAACGGTTCTTTAAAACGGGGAAACCCAACGTTACACCCCAAACTTGGGCAGGGGGGGGCTGCAGCGAGGGGCTGCCCCCCAGGGTGGCTTCACCGAGGGGGCCGGCTGCTCCCCAAGGAGCGAGGTTCCCAACCTCACCACGGAGAAAACACCATCAGTGTCCCCCCACCCCAAAATACTGAACCTGGGTGACTAGCGGGACAGAGAGGGGCTGCGGGGCGGTGGGGGGGGGGATTTAAAGTACAAAGAAAAGCAGCCTGGCCCCCCAAACCAGCCTCGGGCAGGCGATGGAAAAACAGCCGGAGCGGGATGAACAGCTTGGAAAGATCCCTCCTGGAAATGAAATCGCTGGAGCCGAGGGGCTGCGAGGGTTACGGTAAGGCTGCGGGAGGTTATCCCGGCAGTCGGGTGAGGAAAGCAGGCTCGTTGCTCGCTGGCATCCCTCTCTGGCATCCCTCTCCGCCAGGATTTCACAGCCCAGGTGGTGACTCCGGCCCGTACGGGCAGAGAGACGGCTCAGCACCGCCGGCGCCTCGCGGCACAGCCCATCCTGAACAACTCACAAAGCAACGCTCCTTCGGGGGACAGCAGGGTCCATCCCTGCGGCGCTCAGCTCCCGGTCCAGCCGTGCTCCCGGTCCAGGAGCGGCGTCAGAGTTCTGGAGTCCGGTAAGAAACGGCGGCCATCCCCACTGGGATTTTTGGGGGACACACAAGGGTCCCTGCCGTGAGGGTCTGTCCATCACACTCTGGCCAGTCTGGGATGGGTGGGAGTCGGGATGTGGCTAGCGAGGGCTAGCAACGGGCCGTCCCGGGGGGGGGGGTCCCAAGTCAATAGAAGTGTTTCCTGCTCTGCTCCTGCCACTTGTTGTAGATAATGACTCCAATGACGATGGCGAAAACAATGGCAACGAGGGAGAAGAAGACGATTAAGAAGAGAGCCAGGCCGCTCATGGGCTCCAGCGGTGCCTCCACTGTGTCACACGGGGGGAAAAAAAAAACCAGCTCGTGAGCCCCAAAACCCAGCTGAGATTTACCTGCACCACCCCACAGCGACACACCGCTAACCCCACGCACGCCCTGCCAGCCTCACGCCACCCCAGGATTTGCCTTCCCAAAATTTTCAGGCTGGGCTCATCGTAAAAGCTACAGCCGCGAGACCTCAGGGCGCGCAGGCGGCTTGCGGACGCGTCTGGGGTGGGATTTCTGGATGGGAGATGCCACCTTGGAGGTTCAAACCACCAGAAGGTTCCAGTGGAGCAGCACATCCTATTTTGGTCACGGCACGACCATGGCTTAAGCCCAGTGTGCCAGGGTCCTCCGGGAAGGCAGCGCTTCTCCGAGGGTGAGCGCCCACCCCAAACGGAGCTGGGCTGTGCCACACGGGGTGACAACAGCCGGTGGCGCGAGGAAGAGGGCACGGACCTCCCGATTCCAGCTCATTCAGCTGGTTTGCTGGCAACATGGGTTTCTGTTCCACATGCACCACACCTCCACGACCCTTACAAACCACCCCCTCCCCCAGATCC
Source organism: Falco cherrug (assembly GCF_023634085.1). NCBI lineage: Eukaryota > Metazoa > Chordata > Aves > Falconiformes > Falconidae > Falco > Falco cherrug. The sequence continues at coordinate 6,023,002 of NC_073714.1, read as the reverse complement.
CCACCAGTCCCACCTTCCCCAGGGAAAGGCTGGTGGCTCCTACTCACTTCCCGGCAGCTTCAGGTTGTCCACGACCGGCAGATACACCTCTCTGTCCCGCTTCTCCTCCTCCGGCGTCCGCTCCACCGTCAGCTGGTAAAGCTTCAACGAAATGATGTCGTGGTTGTCTGGAAGCAGAGGAGAAACGTGTCCTGGGGTGTCACCGCTAAAAATATGGCTCCAGCCAAGGATTTGAGTGCCGCAGGCAGCACCGCGGGATGTTATCACTCGGGGCAAAGGTGCCGGCTCTGACTTTCCGAGGGGGGAAAACTCACCTCCGCAGGGCAGGGTCTGCGCTGGGCTGAAAGCTGCGCCCTAGCGCGGGGCCCTCTGCCAACAGGCACCTCTAAGCTACTTAAACTGAAAAACAGCCCAAACCAGGAGGTCATCTGACTCGAAACCACTCGGCCACCCAAAGGGAACGCGTTCGCATCGGCCTCACGTGGCCCTGCTTCCTTTGCTCGTGATGGGGGAGTTATTAGTGGGACCAGGCGAGCGCTCCACACCAGCCTGCCCGCTCCCCAGGCGCTGGGCGGAGATCTGAGGGGGAAAAGGAACTGGTGGTGGAGCCAACAACAGGCCCAGACACCGGCCATCAACGCGCTTTTGTCGAGGCACGACCCAAATCGGGCTTCAAAGCCGCCGAAAGAGGCGCAGGGGGGTAGCGTCAGGTCTCACAGCGCTTCCACCAGCGGCGGGAGGGAAGCGCTGCGCTGAGGAAGGCAGGAGGCTTTAGCTTTAGCTCTCTACAAAACCCGATTTACATTGGCCCATGTCTGCAGCACCGTTTCCAGGCACGCCTGGCTGCTCCCAACCTCGCTAACAGGCAATTTAGCTCTGGGGCTCCGAAAATTCAAAGCAAAACAGACCCACAACATGGCCCGGAGAGCGAGCAGGAGCGAGCATCCTGGCTTGGCCGTAACGCCCGAGGCGTCTGCAGCGAAGGCAGCTCCTTCCAGCGCTGCCCTGGGGGCTAAGCCAGGCACCACGGGCTGTGGCACAGGAGATTTTTTCAGTGCTCATCCCGTTTTCACTCCTCCCACGGCACGTGTTTTGGAGAGAGAGCCTCCGGCTGAGCCAGTACAGCTGCTTGGCCACTGTGTCGTTGAGGGGCTGGCTGAGGTCGGGCCGTGGCTCCGCGGGGAGCTCAAGGAAAGAGGGAAGCACTGCCTAAAGCGCTCAGGGGAGCGACGTGCCCAGACAGGGCTTTGGGCTCCTCAGGAGCTGCTGCAAGATAAAAACCAAGGCTCCCATTCACAGCTCAAGGATGCTTAAAGCATGGAAAGGTCCTCACGTGCTTCTGGAAGCCCCACCAGGTGCCAAGCTGCACCTCCAGACACCCAAAGCTGCACAGGAGCTGCCAGGACCACTTGGGAAACAAGGCTGGGGACCCCAGGGCAGTACCTGACAGGTCTCCGGTGACAGATGAAGTCCCAAAGTAGTACCCACGGGGCAAGCGCACACCCGGCACGTCAATGCAGTCTCTCCACTCGTGCTTACCGTCGATATCGATCAACACCTGAAAAAGAAGCAGCTCCCTCAGGCTCCCCTAGACCCCCCCCGGCCCCGCTGCCCGCTCCGCCCCGGCAGGCAGCGCTCACCGTCAGTCTCCTCTTGACGTAGCGGATCACCAGGAAGGTGTCGTGGTTGAGGTTGCGCACCATGGCCGTGCAGCCCCCCAGCTCCGTCGGTCGCCCATCCCGGTCGTGGTCGTAGGTGAGAGAACCGTTGTTCACCATGGCCGAGATGTAGGGGAAGACACGCTGCGAGGGAGGGGGGGCAAGGCTGGGGGTCAGATCCTGCTCCTCCTTGCTTCCTTGGCTTCCAGGGCCAAGAGTTGTGACAGCTCTATGGACCCTAAACTCCTTCATCCCCCCAAAACTCTGCCTCAACAAGACACCAGCACGACCCCACTCCACCCCCAGCCTTCCTCAGGCTCAGCCTCAGCTCCCAGATATCCAGGGGGGAGGACAGCCGGTTTCCATGCAGCCTCTGCCAGCTCACGCAGGGATTTCTAGAACTCAGAGGAGAGAATTCCTCAACTGTGAGCCAAGGTGAAACCCCACCGCTTGGGAACAGGTAGGTCAACAAGAGCAAGTACCTGATTTCCCGGGCTGTACCTCCTCTTCTGAGCCTGAGTCCGGGGTTAGCGCAAAGCAAGAAAGAGCACAGAAGCAAAAGACGGTCACAGACCAGGGTTTAGTATTAACCTGCAACCTGGAAACTTCATCCCTAGAGAGCTCAGTGCGTTATCGGCTTAGCGGAGGCTAAAGCAGAGAGGAGTTCAGGCGTTCGGTGCCGAATCCCAGGACACACAGCGAGGAAACGGTGCCGGCGGGCAAAAGCCACGTCGAGCATCGCCATAGCCAGCGCCCCAACAGGGACACATCGGCCAACACAGCTTCCCAGGGAGCCACAACTATCCTGCCCCTCTTCCCTCAGGAATAAGACGCTTTTTTTAGCCTTTTAAAAGCGAGAGAAAGCCGCTATGAACTCAGAAGCCACGACAACAACTGGCCGATCTGCTTTTCTCCATCTCTTCCCTCGCTCAGTGCTTGACCGGAGGGAGGGCAGGCACTTCTGGCTGCAGACCACGCCAGGAAGCCGGCCACCCACATTCCACTGATTATTTTTTGTAAACAAAACTTGTTGCGCATCCCTTTACCCCAGAATAGCAGAGCTGCCACCCCGAAAATCAAGGGGATCCACCCAACCCTGCGCTAATCCCCAAGCGCTGCCGGTAACACAGCCCCAGGCGGCTCAGAAAGGCTTTAACCGGCACAAAGTCCACCCCTGCGCCGGAGCCGGCTGCTTTGCGTGTTTGAGCAAAAGCTGGTGGTTACTCAACGTTTACTCAGCCGGTCTGAGGTCAGAGCACATCCCAACTGCACCCTCCTGTCTCCCTCCCTGGGATGAAGAGCGTCCCGTGGGGCAGCAGGGTTTGCACCGAGGTCTGGGGGTAAAACAGGGCCTAGATTTTCAGGGAAACTAGAATGAAAAAAAGGTCCCAGAGCTTTGGTTTTGGAGCATTGAAAGAGATGCCAGCGTCGGGGGGGGGGGGAAGGGCCTGATTTTAACTGCTTCTGCACTCCCCTCTCCGCAAGGACAGGTGCCAACCAACCCTCAAATGAACAGCAGATGCAACAGGAACACAAAGGTCCTTCGACAGGCACCTTGCAAAGAGGCAGAGCGCAGTCACGCTGCACCCCGAGAGCGGGGAAAGCCTCCCGCCAACCGGCGGCTACGGAAGAGCCCTGTCATGCAGGCAGGGCTGGGCTGGCAGCTCGGGTACTGCTCTACTCAAGGTCTACAAAGACCACGCTCTTATTACAGCTTCACCTTGACCACTACCAGCCGGCAGCCTCCAGAGCACAGCAGCTCACAAGGCAGGGGTGGTGCCATCAGCTAGTTTTCTCCTGCCCCGAAAGCCTTTTCTCTGGGTAAAACCGACCACAAAACTACCTTTTCCTACGGCTTTTCACGCCGCTGAAGAGTTACCGCCTCACTAGGAAGGGAAACCGACTAGGCAGAGCGCAGCAGGGAAAGGCGACGGAGAGGAAGCGGAGCAGCATCTGGTCTCTGATTTAAGAGCTCAAAAAAAATCGCGCCCTGCCAACGATGAGCTGCACTCGCGGCACCGGGAGCCGTAACCGCGGTACCGGGAGCCGTAACCGCGGTTGTGGCAAGCAGCACGGTCCCGTTTATCCTTTGAACTCACCTCCTGCTGCTTTTCCTCGTTGGGGTAGGTGTCCACGAACACTCCCAGGCCCAGGAAATTGTCCTTGCTTCCAAAGACAGGCCCTAGAAGGAAGGAAAGGCTCTGAATCAGGGCGGCAAGGCCAGGCAGGCGTTGCAAAGGGTTTGTTACCCGTCCCTTTGCTTTGCGCTCTGTATCAGGTAACGAGGCAGCCCTCAAGCAGTGAATTGAGCACGGAGACCCTCCCCAGGCAGGGAGGGGGATCAGAGGGTCAGATTAAACCCCCTGCCCTGTGCTGGGCAAGGATGAAGCTTCCTCCGCACTCCGCTGTTGAAGGAGGTGACTCCGGGTGCAGGAAGCCCCACACTTCCCCTGTGTGGGAATACTCCCCACGCTGCCCACCCCCAAGCTGAGTCCAGCCCCCCAGGACCCCCAGAAACCCCAACCCAGGGTGCCAAAGCTCAGAGACAGCCTCACCCACGGTTGTCACCCCTTCTTTGCCTCCCAGGGTAGAAGAAAACCAGCCCTAAGGCCCCAAAACGCTGCAAGTCCCCAGCCTCTGCTGGCGCTGTACCTGGCTGCATGCGATCTTTGGTGTACCAGATGGCAAAACCGTCTCCGTTCAGGTTTTTCTTGCCTTGCCCGTGGATTTTAAAATGCACCTGCATCTCCCAGTCTCGCAGGTAACACGGCTGCAAGAGAAGGAGCGTGGATGTGAAATTGAGGGCGGCCCTCGGGCCGGCACCCACCGCTTCCCTGCCCCTGAGGCTGAGGGGCTGGCAGGGGTGGACCACCGCAGCTGGCTGCGCCGTCCTCTGCCCATCGCAGCAGCTCCACATGCTGTCACACCAGAGACCGGCCCCCCGTTCCCCCTGCTGCCCTATATTATGGATCCGAGCAAAAATAATTAATCCCAAGGGACACCATTAAACCAAGGGAATGGCTCGTTACCCAAGGCTATAAAAAGCTGAGGAACCGACCCCCATCTCCCGCTATTCTGAGGCAACAGCAAACCCAGCTAAATCGATAACTCACACCCGGGGGGGGGGGGGGGGGGAAAGGCAGGAAAGGCCGAGAAGCAGCTCCTAATTGCTGATGAGCCAATTATTTCTTGAGCTATTAACAAATTCCCTGCGCTAACGGGCACACAGCACGATAAGCTTATAACAGATTTGCTCACACGACGCCGTGAAGCCGGCTGGCGGCTTCGCCTGGCACCCACATTTTGTGGGAGCCGTAAACCCGAGGAAAAAAAAAAAACAAACCAAAACAAAACCAAAAAAAACCCAAAACCCACCCAACGTAACTCCCTTCCTATATTATTAAAATAAAAATTGAGTGGGAGGGATAGTTTCTGGTCTTGTAGGGCATCTTTCAAACCACTGCGGAGCAGGCTGGATGCTGGGGCACAACACACACACCCCCATTTTCAACCCCAAATGGAAATTCAGGGGGAATTCTCGAGGTATTAACGGGAGCTTTGCTGCCTGGCGGGGAAAAGGCTGGCGAAGGGAACGCAACGCCTTGGCCAAGCTGGCGAAGGGGGCAGCGGGTGCGTCCCGGCGGCCCCCCCAGGGACCCCGAGCTGGCGAAGGGGGCAGCGGGTGCGTCCCGGCGGCTCCCCCAGGGACCCCGAGCTGGCGAAGGGGGCAGCGGGTGCGTCCCGGCGGCCCCCCCAGGGACCCCGAGCTGGCGAAGGGGGCAGCGGGTGCGTCCCGGCGGCCCCCCCAGGGACCCCGAGCTGGCGAAGGGGGCAGCGGGTGCGTCCCGGCGGCCCCCCCAGGGACCCCGAGCTGGCGAAGGGGGCAGCGGGTGCGTCCCGGCGGCCCCCCCAGGGACCCCGAGCTGGCGAAGGGGGCAGCGGGTGCGTCCCGGCGGCCCCCCCAGGGACCCCGAGCTGGCGAAGGGGGCAGCGGGTGCGTCCCGGCGGCCCCCCCAGGGACCCCGAGCTGGCGAAGGGGGCAGCGGGTGCGTCCCGGCGGCCCCCCCAGGGACCCCGAGCTGGCGAAGGGGGCAGCGGGTGCGTCCCGGCGGCCCCCCCAGGGACCCCGAGCTGGCGAAGGGGGCAGCGGGTGCGTCCCGGCGGCCCCCCCAGGGACCCCGAGCTGGCGAAGGGGGCAGCGGGTGCGTCCCGGCGGCCCCCCCAGGGACCCCGAGCTGGCGAAGGGGGCAGCGGGTGCGTCCCGGCGGCCCCCCCAGGGACCCCGAGCTGGCGAAGGGGGCAGCGGGTGCGTCCCGGCGGCCCCCCCAGGGACCCCGAGCTGGCGAAGGGGGCAGCGGGTGCGTCCCGGCGGCCCCCCCAGGGACCCCGAGCTGCTCAGTGCAGCACCCCAAATTCACCTGTGGGGGACTCGGCCCCCGCAGCCATCACCGGGCCAAAGACCGAAAGCCAAAGTGCTGCTGGTACCCCCAGCCCAAAGCCCCCCCAGCTCCAAGCCCTGCAGCCCACCTCTGCCCCACTCAACACCCCTCCCCCTCGCCCTGTGGCCCCCACAGCCCCCCCCCCAGTTCCTCCCACCGCCACCTTGGCCCACACTCCCCCAGCCCCCCAATTCAAACACCCTCTGCGTCCCCACAGCCCCCCAAACCCCCCATACCTGCTGGCCTGGACCCCCGCGCTCCCTCATCTGCCCCAGCCCCCCTGACGCCCCCCCCCCCAACCCAAACGCCCTTCCCCCGGCCCCCAGCCCCCCCCCAATCACCCGAAACCCTCAAATCTCACTCCCCTCACCCCAACTTGTCTCAAATATGCTCCCCCCCACCCCATCCCACCCCCACAGGGGGCACCCCAGTGTCCCGACCCTCCCCTTCAGCCCCCCACCCCGGTGCCCCCCAGCCCCCCATACTCACTCCAAGCCCCCAAATCTCACTCCCCCCTCCCCAACCTGTCTCAAACCCGCTCCCCCCCCCCCCCGCAACCCACCCCTACAGGGGGCACCCCGCTGTCCCGACCCCCCCCCAACCCCCGGTGCCCCCCATCCCCCACCCCCGGCGCCCCCGGGCTCACCACTCGGTTCCAGACGGCTCCCTGCTTGCTCTGCACGTCGGGGGTGAGGCGGATGTACTGGGTCATGACCATGGCGTTGCCCAGCAGGTCCCACAGCCCCGAGCTGGCCGAGCCCACACCTGCGGCCCACACGTACCGTCGGTACCGGGCGCCGGTAACCGAGCACCGGCTGCCCCCCTCCCCTCGCCGCGCCCCCGCCCCACTCACCCTGGTAGGGTTTGGAGAGCGAGTGCTCACGCTTGAGGTGCTCCTCCGTCTGCTCAGCCCGCGGCCCGCCCAGCCCCAGCGCCACCGCCAGCAGCGCCAGCCCGGCCCGCCACCGGCCCGCCGCCGCCATCTTCCCTCCACCGCCCGCGCCGCGCCCCGCCCCGCTCGCCTATTGGCCGCCGCGCCCCGCCGCGCCCCGCCCCGCTCCCCTATTGGTCGCCGCGCCCCTCGCGCCGGTTGGTCGAGCCGCCTGTTTGTCAACCAAAGGGCGGGGCGAGCGCAGGGGATGATGGGCGATGTAGTTCCGGTTATTTTAAAGGCTCCGCTCCGGCACCAGCGTTAGTGCGCCCCACCCCCGCCTGCGTCCGGTCTCCCGGGTCTTAGTGCCCACCCCCACGGCTTAGCTTTCCCTCGCAGGTCCTATTGCCTCCCCCACCCCCCCGGGTCGTAGTGCCTCCCTTCCCAGGCCTAGTGCGCCCCCCCCCCCAGGGTCTAGCGTTCCCTCGCAGGTCCTAGTGCCCCCCCGAGGGCATAGCGTTCTCCCCTCCCCAGAAGGCCCAGTGTGCCCCCCTACAGCGTGTGTGTGTCCCAGATACTAGTGTCGTCCCCCTCCCCCGTTCTTAATGTCGTCGTCCGCCGTCCGCCCCCAGGTCCTAGTGCTCCCCCAGATCGTAGTGTGTCGCCCCCCCCCCCCGGCCGCAGATCCTGGTGCCGTCATCTCCAGGTCCTACTGTCTCGTGCCCCCCCCGCCCCGGTCCTAATGCCTCCCGCCAGGTCCTAGTGCCCCCCTCCTGGTTCTGCCCCCCACCAGGTCCTAGTGCCCCCTCCCGGGCCGCACCCCCCGCCTACCCGCCACCCCCGCGCCCCTCCCCCGCTCCGCATGAGCCTCCACCCCCCCTTCACGCGACACCGCTCACTCCCCCGCACCCGGTGCGGACCGTACACTCGTGTCGGCGCCACCGCCCCTTTAAGCCGCCCCCAGCCGCCGGGCGGGGGCGTGGCCTGTGCCCCCTCCCGGGAGGGGGGCGTGGCGCGGCGTGTGACGGCGGCCGCGAGAGACCAACATGGCGCCGGGCGGCGGGCGGCGGCGCGGCGGCGGCGGCGGAGGGGGGGTGGGCAGCGGCGGCGGCGGGGCCGGGGGGGCTCCGGCGTCTCCTCCCCCGTTGCTGCCGCCGCTGCTGCTGCTGCTGGCGCTGCCCGGCGGGGCCGTGCCGGCGGGGGACAGCGTGATCCTGGGCATGCGGCTGGAGGAGAGCACGAAGCCGGCGGCGGGGGCCCCGGCCCGCGGGCCCATCCGTGTCACGGAGGGCAGCGAGGTGCTGCTGCGCCTCTACGGGCTGGGCCTGGGGCCCCGCACCGGCGAGCGGGTGGCCTTCGCCGAGCTGCGCCCCGCCGCCAACGCCTCGCTGCCCAACGGCACCTGCCCCGAGCGCTCCCAGGACCTGCTGGTGCAGCCCGGCCCGGCCGAGGCCCACGACACCTCGGCCCTGCTGCGGGTCCGCGTCCAGCCCCTGCGCAAGGACGAGCAGGCCAAGACCTACGTCCTCTGCACCCAGCGCCGCCCCGGCCAGCCCTGGCTGTCCCACCGGGGCCCCGACGGCCGCATCGTGGTTTTGGAAGAGAAAAAATCGCTCTTGCCCCTTTGGCTGCAGGTGATCCTGATCGCTGGGCTGCTGGTGCTGTCGGGGATGTTCAGCGGGCTCAACCTGGGCCTCATGGCGCTGGACCCCATGGAGCTGCGCATCGTGCAGAACTGCGGCACCGAGAAGGAGAAGCGCTACGCTCGGAAGATCGAGCCCATCCGCCGTAAGGGGAACTATTTGCTCTGTTCCCTGCTGCTGGGGAACGTGCTGGTTAACACCACCCTCACCATCCTCCTCGATGATCTCATCGGCTCCGGCATCGGCGCCGTCGTCGCTTCTACCATCGGCATCGTCATCTTCGGGGAGATCGTGCCCCAGGCGCTCTGCTCCCGTCATGGCCTGGCCGTGGGCGCCAACACCATCGTGGTCACCAAGTTCTTCATGCTGGTGACATTCCCCCTCTCCTACCCCATCAGCAAGCTCCTTGACTGCATCCTGGGCCAGGAGATCGGCACCGTCTACAACCGGGAGAAGCTGGTGGAGATGTTGAAGGTGACTGAACCCTACAACGACCTGGTGAGGGAGGAGCTCAACATGATCCAGGGAGCCTTGGAGCTCCGCACCAAGACGGTGGAGGACGTCATGACCCCGCTACAGAACTGCTTCATGATCAACAGCGACGCCATCCTGGACTTCAACACCATGTCGGAGATCATGGAGAGCGGCTACACCCGCATTCCCGTCTACGAGGACGAGCGTTCCAACATCATGGACATCCTCTACGTCAAAGACCTGGCTTTCGTCGACCCCGATGACTGCACCCCCCTCAAAACCATCACCAAATTCTACAACCACCCCGTCCATGTCGTCTTCCACGACACCAAGCTGGATGCCATGCTGGAGGAGTTCAAAAAGGGTGAGGGGGTCGGGGGGGTGCCGCTGCTTCCCCGGGGTGCTCCTTGCTTCCCCAAGGAGGCCAGCAGATGCCAGAAACAAAACTCTGGGGAGTTTTGCCCACCCCGGGGCTGCCTGGTGTCCTCACGGTGCGGGCGGTCGTGATCCAGAGGGGACCGGCTGCCTGGGGACATGCTGCTGGGGCCAGGCGGCGCGGCACCCAACTGGGGGCAGCTGCTCGGTGCTTGCAACTACCCGGGGCCGCACCGGGAAGGGAGAGCCCCTGCTCTACCACCGGCAGAGCCCAGTGCCAGCCTCCAGAAACACTCTGGGAGCGTTTACTTGCTCCTTGGTTTTAATTATCGGCCCTGGAGGCCCTTGAATAGCTGCTGGAAAATTGCTCGGCTCCCTGGTCTGGGCTTGGCCCCTTCCTCTGGGCCCTTCCCCGCCGCTGGGGAGGGTGCTGGCCCCCAGCCCCACTCTGCTTCCCGCTGGCATCGGGGCACCTAAGAGCAAGAGCGGCCGGAGGGCTGGGAGGAGGAGCAGGATCCGGCCTTGCCAGAGGCTGAGCCCACCAGGAGCGGGAAAAGCTGCCTTAGCTCCAAGGCAGGATTTGACCTGCCCCAGGGTCCTCACTCAGGGCTTTGTCAGAGCAGGCAGGGGACCCTCTGGCCCTCCCCAGCTTCTGGCAGCTTCTGCCGGCGCGGGACCGGCTGCCTGCGGCTGGGCTGGGATGAAAAAGAGCCCGGCTGTGGAGCAGCTGTGCCGGGTGATGCGAGGCCAGCCCTCAGCCGTGCGTGACCCCGCTCTCTCCTCTGGCTCCCGTTACACTCGCCCGGCAGAAGCGGGTGCATCACGAGAACTGGGCTGTTCGTCGTGTCCTGCTGCCATCAGGGACATTTTCAGGGGGGTCATGCCCAGATTTAGGGGTTCTAATAATTTCTCCCACAGCAAAAGCTCAGCTGGAGCTTGGGCAAGGGCTTGGCAGCCGGTAGGTCCAAGCCTGGCTGATTTTTGAGGGTAGGTAGGAGACAGCAGCTCTGCTCCTGCCTCCCTTTGCAACCGTGCTTCCCTGGCACCCCAAAATATCGGGGCAGGAACAACGCCCCTCGGTTGTGGCTTGGTGGCAGTTGTGGTCGCGGCGATGACGACGGGATCTCATCATCTTGGAGCTGCCCTGATTAGCAAAAAAACCTTCTTGGCAAATGCTTTTCCTTCAGTTCATCTCACGCCGGTTCGAGAACCGCTGTAAGAGCGCACAGCCGTCCCGCTCCACCCTGTTCCCAAAAACCAGCAGAATAGAAGTGGAGTCCTATTGCTGCCGGATCTGGAGTTATCCCGGCTGCTGGCACCGGCTTTCCCTCCGACGAATCCTTATTAAAGGATTTAAAGCACGCTCATTCCGGTTACAAAGCCGCCCGTGTCCTGCATTGTTATTTTTTCATCGCTGCCTCTCTGGGTCAGGAGCTGGTAATTTCTGGGGCCACTGCCCGGATTGTTTTTGAGGTCGCTCTCTGAACCCCGTTCCTCATGGATGCAACACCATGGCGAGTCTCTGCCCTCATCCCACTCATCAAGACCTGGAAATGTGCCCAACAAGAGGATAAAGAAGGAAAAATCAACCAGCCACGCTTCTGATCGCCCTGATACAGTGGCACCGAGGTGTCGTAGGCGCTAGCCTGCGGGCGCTGGCTCCCACCGTGACACCCGGCTTCCAAATTTCTCCTCTCGGCACCTTGCCGAGCTCAGGGTGCTGCTCTCCCTCCTCATGGGGACCTGTTGAGGAAAGGGGGACCCGGCTGGTGTGCAGGGCCCCTCGCGCCTCGCCGGCGATGCTGCGACAGCCGGCCCCGTGCCCTTTGCTCTGGCGGTTTGGGCTCCCTGGAGGGTGTTTGCTTTGCCACCGGCCGCTCCCCGCCGCGCTCAGCCTTGGCTGCTTGTCCCGGGGAGAAACTGCTGCCTGACTTTCACCTTCTCCTCGCCTGGTGCGTGGTGCGGAGGAGCCACCGTGCCTCGCCGAGGGGGCTGGATCGGTTGGGTAAGGGCGTTCACAGCCCAAGCAACAATTTTAGGGTCTTTTCGCCCCTCCGTGCATTGCCTTTTGGGCAGCAGGGTTGCCTGAACCGCGTGGGCTTGGCTGAAGGAGGAAAAGGGGAGCTGCGCAGTGGCCATCCCTAAAATTAGCTTTTCCCTGAGCAACGAGGGGCCTGCGGCCACCAGTTCTGAAATGAAATAGCAGATCGTGTCGGGAAAGGGCGATTTGTGCCGGAGCCGGAGCAGAACGGCGAGCGGGGCGCCTTGCTGCCGGCCTGGGGGTGACCACGACGCTTGAGGAGGTGGAAGGGATTTTATTTCAGGCTGTGCTGAAGGCAGGGAGGGAACATCTCCTTCCTCCGTGCCTCAGTTTCCCCAGGCTAAGGATACCGGTCCTGTGGGTGCACTGGCCTGGCCTGGGCGCGCTGCGGTTTTCCATGCGGCCGCTCAGCTCCTCTCCCTGGAGCACAAGTGGATGTTCCTGGTCGGAGGAGTTTTTCCCGGCGGTTCTGTGTGATTTGGGGAAGGAGCAGGAAAAACGTCGGTTCACGGAGGCTCGGCACGCACCCAGCAGCTGGGGCAGGAACGACACCGGCTTCGCCACGAGCCGGTGGTTGGGATTTAGCTGGAATAAGGCAAACTGCCTCCTGCCCGCGGCAGAGCGATGGGAGATGCTCATTCAGGGCTGGAGAAATCTTCCTGCCGGCGAGGACCTGCCTGCTCCTGGCCTGGGCCGGCCGGGCAGCGGCTGCCTGCCCTTGGCTCCCTTCCCCGGGATGTTTTGGCTCCGGGATCGAGCGGCCACCGCAGCACCAAGTGTCCAGAGCGTTTCCTTCGGGATGGGACAGCCCTGGCTCAGCTTGGCAGAGCTGCCGAAGAAATTCGGAAGGGTCGGGGCTGCTGGCAGAAACTCGATTCGTGGTGGCGGCGGTGGCGTTGTCCCCGTGCTGGGGTGCCCTCAGCCCACGGGCGCTCATCCGGCACCGTGCTGCGCTCCGGTGACATGGCACGGGCTCCTCCAGGGACATATCCCACGTCCTGTGACCCCCAGGGTGGCACGAAGGTGCCTTGAGCCCTCACGGCCTTAATTACTGGCAATTAGTTCCCAGCCCAGGGGCTTGTTTAGATTTGAACTGGTTTATTGTTTCCTGCCCAGGAGGGAAGGGCTGGTCCCAGTGACACCCCGGGGTGCTGGGACCCGGCGGTGGGGCTGGGGGTGCCCTGGTGGTGGTCTCCCTTCCCACCCCCACGTGTCTGTCCGCAGGGAAGTCCCACCTGGCCATCGTGCAGAAGGTGAACAACGAGGGCGAGGGGGATCCCTTCTACGAGGTGCTGGGGCTGGTGACGCTGGAGGACGTCATCGAGGAGATCATCAAGTCGGAGATCCTGGACGAGTCGGATACGTACAGTAGGTGTCGGGCTTGGTCCCTCTCCCCGCCTTGATGCGTGCAGGGGTCCCCCCTGCCCCCCCAACACCCTGCGCCCCCCCCCCCCCCGACACCCTGCCCCCCCAGCACCCTGCGCCCCACCCCGACACCCTGCTCCCCTGACACCCTGCTCCCCCGACACCCTGCTCCCCCAACACCCTGTCCCGTCCCGTCCCCCGGCACCCTGCCCCCCCCTGCCCCCCCAACACCCTGCGCCAACCCCCCCCCCCCCCCGACACCCTGCTCCCCCAACACCCTGCCCCCCTGACGGACACCCTGCCCCTCGCCCCCCTGCTCCTGCCAACACCCTGCCCCCCCTGACACCCTGGCTCCTGCCAACACCCTGCCCCCCAACACCCTGCCCCCCTGACACCCTGCCCCCTTGACACCCTGCCCCCCTGCTCCCCCCGACACCCTGCACCCCCCGACACCCTGCACCCCCCCACCCCCACCCTGACACCCTGCCCCCCCAACACCCTGTGCCCCCCCCCCCTACCCTGACACCCTGCTCCCCTGACGGACACCCTACCCCCCCGACACCCCGCTCCTCCTGCCCCCACCCCCCCGACACTCTGCCCCCCCCCCACCCCCCCGGCACCCTGCCTCACCCTGCCCCCCCAACACCCTGCGCCCCCCCCCCCCGACACCCTGCTCCCCCAACACCCTGCCCCCCTGACAGACACCCTGCCCCTCGCCCCCCTGCTCCTGCCAACACCCTGCCCCCCCTGACACCCTGCCCCCCCCGACACCCTGCCCCCCTGCTCCCCCCGACACCTTGTTCCCCCTGCCCCCACCCCCCCGACACTCTGCCCCCACGACACCCTGCCCCTCCCCCCCGACACCCCGGTCCCCCCGTGACACCCTGCTCCCCACAGCCGACAACCGCAGCAGGAAGCGGGTGGGCAACCAGAAGAACAAGCGGGACTTCTCGGCCTTCAAGGACCCCGTCAACGAGCTGAAGGTGAAGGTGTCCCCGCAGCTGCTGCTGGCCGCTCACCGCTTCCTCTCCACGGGTAAGCTGGGGGTTTGGGGGGGGGGGGGGCAAAGCCCCCCTATGGCTCAGGGCACCCCTCGGCTCAGTCCGGCTGCGGAGCACCGGTGCTGACGGCTCCCCGGCGCTGAGCCGGTTGTGCTCGGTGGGCTGCTGTGTCCCATCCCCCTGCCAAGAAAGAATCGCTTCAGCCAGAAATTCTGGGGTGCTTGCGTCTTGTCCCACTCTCCTCCCCGCCATCTCCCCCCAAAATGAGAAGGGACGAGGCTCAGGGATGCCAGCCCTGTCTCTGATGCTCAGCAGGTCCCTGTCCCTCCAGGATGGTCCTGTTCCCCGCTTGGCACGTGTCCTCAAGGCTGGAGCTGGCCTTGCTGGGGACCTGGAGCTGGTGTTTGGGCTGGACCGGTGGGCTTCTGCCCCAGGGAGGTCCATCCTGAGGGACAGGGGGACGCACCTTCATCTGGAGGGACGAGCGAGGGACAGGGACTGCGGCTCTGAACCCCCTTCCCCTCTCGCTCTCAGAGGTGACGCTCTTCACCCCCAACTTCATCTCGGAGAAGATCCTTCTGCGGCTCCTGAAATATTCCGATGTCATCCAGGAGCTAAAGTTTGATGAGGAGAACAAGAAATCCCCCCGCCACTTCCTTTACTGCAAGAACAAGGCAGCCGACTACTTCATCCTCATCCTGCAGGTACCGGGCGTGGGGTGACGTCCCCAGCCACGCACGTGGGGGTCCCTTGGGTGAACCATCGCCCCGGGAGGGCTGCGATGGCGAGGGTCTCATCCAGCCCAGCGCTGCGGGATGTGGCTTAAGGATCCAATATCGTGTCTCATCACCTTGCAGGGCAAGGTGGAGGTGGAGGCCGGCAAGGAATGCATGAAGTTTGAAGCCGGAGCTTTCTCCTATTACGGGGTGATGGCCCTCAACCCCTCTCCTGTATCTGGTAAGCACCCCCTGAGCACCTGGGTGCCGGCGTGGGCACCGGTTTAGAGCTGCCGGTGGGATTAGGAGATGCTGGAGGCTCCCCAGCTCGCACCGGTGGCCCCAGAGCCATCCTGGGGGGGTAGGGGGGGGGGGGGCTGTGTGGCTCCTGAGCCTGCCTGGCAGCCGGTGGAGGGGGGCCATGGCTGACAATCTGCCACCCCCATGTTGGGTTGCCCCCCGGCACTGCCAGGCTCAGCCAGACACCGTCACGGTTCAACTTGGCACCGGGGGGGTCACCAGTGCCCGGCCGCGGGCACGGAGAGGGGCAGAGGTCCCCACAGCCCCCTCCCACCTTTGCCCCCAGGCTTCTCTTGACCTGCATGTGTTGTGTTGTCCGTCTCTCTGCCCTAGCCCCCCCCCGGCCCAGCCCCGGCGCCCGGCCACAAAGCGAGGGGCGTTATTTGCCCGGTTGACAGGTAAACGGTGCGGCTGCATGGCGTGCCAAACCCCGCTGCCACCACGGTCACCCGCCGCGGTGGGTGTCCCCACCCCATTAATGCCACACCGGGTATTTTGTCACCCACTACTCGCCATCTCGTCCAGTTCCACGTGCCGGGGAGGCGGGGTGGGGGGTGGGGGGGCTGTCCTGGTTCCCCCCCTTGGTGTCACCCAGCCCCGCTCGCGGTGCCGGCGGGGTCCCGCACACCCCGTAACCACCCTCCTTTCTCCCGGTTGCCTTTGCCATGCCAGCGGCGGAGGAGTGAGGGGACAGCGGTGGCTGGGCAGCCCGGGGTGGTGGCTGTCCCCGCGGCGCCTGGCCGGTGACGAGGTGCCATGCTCGCTGCTGCTGCATGTGGTCCCTGTGTCACCCCGGCTTTCCGAGCACGTCACCGGGTCCTCCTTGTCCCCGTAACCCCACCTGGTCCCTCACCCCGCGCAGGGAGTCGGTGTCCCTGGGCTGGGACTGGCCCCTGGGTGGCACCTGGCCAGGCTCTGGGCTAGTAGCCGTGGTCGGTGGCCAGTCGGCAGGCGTCGGGCAGGGATCAAATCCAGCTCGGCCATGGTGACACAGGGCTGTGCTGGGGTGGCTGCACGTCCCGTCGCTCCGTCACCGCGAGGCTCCGCGGCCCCGGAGCCTGTGGGATGGGGCTCTCCACGTGCCGGAGCCAGGGCCGGCATCCCCGGGGGCTCAGCACCCCGCCGCCAGCAGGCAGAGCTGCCAGGCTTCACCCCAGCACCGCACAGCACCCTGCCGGGGGGTCGGGGGTCTGCGGCGCGGCTCACCCCATCCCTCCCGTCCCCACAGAGATCCGCTCCCCGTCCCACGTCAGCGGCCTGAACCGCTCGGCCTCCCTCAGCTACCACGAGCGCTCCGACTCCGTGTCCTCCCCCGTCAGCGGCAGCAACAACCAGCTCAACGCCGGCACCGGCGCCCAGTACGTGGCCGACTTCAGCGTCCGCGCCCTCACCGACCTCCAGTTTGTCAAGGTGAGGTACCGGCACCGGGATGGCGACGCCGGCAGTGGGATCCGGCAGTGGGATCCGGCAGTGGGATCCGGCACCTCTCCTCACCCCATCCCTGATTATTTTTCCCCCACCCCGGCACAGATCACGCGGCAGGAATACCAGAACGGCTTGACGGCTTCCCGTATGGACAGTTGTCCCCAGTCCCCCGACAGCAACGCTCCCAAACCAGATCCGGGTTTACCGGAGAAACCGGAGCCCTCCGCCACCGCCGATGAGACCACCAGTCTCCTGAACGAGAGGAACTGCCTGAGCCGCCGGAGCAACCACAGTCCCCTGGAAAATTCCATCTGACCCCGGCACGCGCCGGGAAGGACCTGGCGTGCCCGGATTTGGGACTTATTTTTTTTTCCCCCCTCCTGGTAGGAAACGTTTTGGCATCTCCTCGGTGATGCCGTGCCGGGTGCCGCGGTCACCGGAGAAGCCCGGTTGAGCTGGAGGGAAGCGGAGCCGGGATTTGTTGCTGCTGCTGCTGCTTTCCAAACTGGCTGATTTTTTAAATTAATTTCAACGGATGACGGTGGCGACGGCACAAGGCTCCGCCGGCCGCCCCGGCGCTCGTTCAGCTCAGGGAGCTTCAGGTCTCGTCTGCCGCGTCGTGGGGGGCTCCACCGCAGCCCCCCCGGGATGGGGAGCCTCTCCGGGGTGGGTGATGGTGGATGGGGGTACCCGGGCTGCGGCGTGACGGCGGCGTCTCGTTCCTAATGGATAAACCAGGAGCGATGGAGCACCCCTTGGCCGTGCCCGTTCCCCTTTCCCGCTGGCACGGGGGCACCGGGGGATGCGCGGCGGTGGCTCCGGATGGCCGAGCCCCTCTGCCAGCCTGGGGGATCCCCCCACCCCCCCCAGCCCCTCTGCCACCCACCAGCATCACGAGTGGGCTGAGGATGGTGAGGGGCAGCATCCCCACCCAGCCCCCTCCCGGTTTCGGTGCCTTCCCCCCGTGCCGGGGGGGTGTCTCAGGGTGTCCGTGCCGGGTGGGGTGGGGGGTGGGCTGCGGGATCCAGCTTTTTGGGGTGACACAAAGCTAGTGACCAAAGTTGTACAGGCAGGAGGGGGCCAGCGCCGTGCGTCGTCCCCCCACCCCCAGCATCGGGGGACCCCCCAGGGTCAAGGGGACTCCCCAGTGTCAGGGGGACCCCCAGCACCGGGGGAGCCCCAGCATCAGGGAACCCCCCCAGCATCGAGGGACCCCCAGTGTAAGGGGGACCCCCAGCACCAGGGGACCCCTGACCCCTTGGGGCAGGCCAGGGGACCCCCGGTGAGCACTGGCCGGACCCCCCAGCCCCGGTTGCCGGAGCTTCGTGCCCGGGCGGTGGCGGGGGGAGGGGAGAAACCCCCCCCCAACCCCCACCCCAAAAAAAAAGCACAAAGTTCCCTGGGTGAACTGTAAGTTATTGGGAGAAGGTTAATTATTTTTGTTAATCATGTCTTGACGATCAGGTCCTAGATCCTTCCGCGGGGAGATAGTAGAAATAATAATAATAATTAATAATAATAATAATAAACCAAGACAAAAAAGCCCGTTTTTTAATTAACTCTTCCTCTATGCAAACCCCTCCCCCACCCCCCACCCCCTCTGGAATTCGTATTTATTTTCCGCATCAGGTTTGATTTGTATATTTGGGGGAGGCTGGGCCCAGGGGGTGCGGGGGGGGCCGGGCCTCCCCCTCCCGGTTGTGGCCCCCTCACACCCGCCGCCCCCTCCCGGTTGTGGAAACCGACTGTGGAATTTTATTTGATAGGATTTTGGGGGGTGAGGGGTGCCATTTGGGTAATAAAAATATATATCTGTATGTCGGTGTCGTCCGTGCTTCTCTGGGGGGACTGCGGAGGGCACGTCCCGGTTACCCGGGGGGGAGAGTCCAGGAGACGCCGCCGCTGGGGGACGCGGCCCCTTTAAATCCTTGCCCGGTGTTGTTTACAGCGGGGCGGCGAGACACCGCCCCCGGATGGCATAGCGGGCTGTGATTGGTCGCACTGCGTGAGGGAGGGCGGCCGGCGATTGGCCGTCAGGAGGAAGAACGGCGGGGCGGGTCCCGCCTTGCGCAGCGATTGGCTGCGGGGCGGAGGTGGCTGCGGGGAGGCGCGGCGACGAAGGGGAGAGGCGGCCGCTGATTGGCTCTTCGGGAGGAAGGTGGGCGGGCACGGCGCTGGGCGGGAGCAGCCGCGGGTCAGTCTCTACCGGGGGCGGCGCAGGAAGCAGGGCCGGGAGCTGCTGCGGCCGCTGGAGTAGCGCTTCCCGCTGGAGGCCGGCGCCGCGCTGGGCTCACCGTGGCCGCCATTGTGGGCCCGGGTGCCCGCCTACGGGGGCGAATGCCCCAGCCTGGTAGCGGTGCCCCTCGGGCGTCGGTGAGGCCTCGGGGACCGCATCCCCCTCACCTGCTTCTGGGGGCAACCCCGCCTCGTCGGCTCCGACCGCACCATGATCAACGCCGTCCTCGAGGAGTTCGGGAGGCGTGAGCGTTGCTGGGGCCACCCCCCCGCCACTGCCGGGGGATCCGGACGCACCGGCAGCCGGACCCTGCCAGGCCCGGGGGATCCGGACGCACCGGCAGCCGGACCCTGCCAGGCCCAGGCTGCGGGGGCGGGGGGGGGGGAGTTTCTCCCTGGTGAGGAAGGCACCGCCGTGGGGAAGTTCGCCCTGCAGCTCCTGCTGACCTTCTTCCTGGCATGAGGTGAGTGCTGCCTTGGCCCTGCCTGCAGGTCGCTGGGCATGGCGGTGGGGTGTTGTTTGGTGGCACCTGGCTGCTCTTCCCACAGAGCTGGAGCTCTTCAGCCCAGCCCGTGTTGCCAGGAAGGCCCCGCTGAGCCATCCCGGTGGCATTCAGGAGCCGACGTTGAAGAACAATTCTCAATGCTCCGCTCCAGAGCACTGCCCATAGCACCACCACCATCTCCTCAACCGTTTCATCCTCATCCTGCAGGCACGGCACTGCTGGCACAGGGGTGGCACTGGTTGTGCAGGGGTCCAGGCTGACCCATGGTCAATCAGCCCCGTGGGTGTCCCCTCCACCCAGAGCCATGTGTCTGTGCAGCACTGGGTGCTCTCTCCACCCATCAGGGCACATACAGAGGTGGCTGCCAGCGCCACAGGGCCTCCTGGGCTGCTCAGGCTACAGGCAGTGCCCTCTTCTGCTTGCCCTCAGCTGCCTGCTCTCCACAGGGCCACGTGGAGATGAAGTTTGAAAATGGAGCCTTCTTCTACGACGGTGTCTGCGCTCTGGCACCGCTACCCGCAGGTGAGAACAGCCAGCAGCACTGGGCTTGCCCCTGGGCCAGCGCTGGACCCACTCTGCTGGTTTTGGGGATGCAAAGGGAGATGCTCTTTGGCAGGTTATGGCTCTCTGATGCCGTCTGTGGTGCACCCATCCCTGGCATCGGCGGCTGGGCTGCACTGACTGTGGGAGCTGCTCCTCCTACTGCCCCGACTACGGCGTGTGGGTGCACACCAACCTGCAGCTGGTGAAGGTAGGGGCAGGACCCATCCCCTGGGGTCCTGCTGGCAGCCTGCCCCTGCCTCACCCAGCCTTTTGGGAGCACCATGCCCTGTGCCGAGCTGCCTGCAGGTCTCCCACCATCCCCAGCACCACTGCCAGACCGTGGCTGTGCCCTGTGGCACTGACCTGCTCTCTGCCCAGGTGATGCGGCCGCGGTATCTTGGTGCCCTCGCAGCCTCCAGGACCCCGAGTCAAGCTATCACCCAACAGCGTCGACCCAAAAATTGTCACCAGCAGCAAGATGGCACTCCTGAGCCACCAGAACACCAGGGCAGGTAGGGAGCCTGCCGCGATAGCCATGCCCAACTGTGAACCATGCCCTGGGTATGGCTGGGGGGTCCTGGTGGGGCCACCTCCATCTCCGGTTCCTCTCAGCAGTGAGCGGCTGAGGCCGGCTGGTGGCATGGCATGGCAGAGCAGCTACTGGGGTGCCCGATGCAGGGTGCCCCCCTGGCACGGAGACTAACCGCTGCACCAGCGCAGGCACCGCCAGCTTGCGCCTGCTGCTTCCTCCACCACAGGTGACACCAAACCGTCCCGCGGGGAAGCAGAGAGCCAGGGCCGAAGCCCTTCTGCCACCTCGGCATGCCAGGGTGGGAGCCGGTGGCTGTAGCGTGAGCCCTGTAGCGTTTTCTTGTTCAACAAAATATTATTTTCCATGTTCTTAGTGGGGTTTTTTTGTGGAAATAAAAGGCAGTGGAAGGGTGCAGGGCTGCGCCTCCCTCCGGGCAGCCAAACAACGGTGCTGTAGCCCCCCCCCTGCTGCCAGGCCCTGCCGAGGGGTGACCCACGGCGCAGCGGGCACAGAGAGGCAGAGACGGCGTTTGGTACCAGGGGCTTGGTTTATCCATCAGACGTGTCCCATGGCACGGTGGCTCCAGCTCTCCCGGCCCCACCGTGTCCCCCTCAGGTAGCCAGCAGGTCCTCCACCGCCGGGTGGGCCACGTCGTGGGGCCGCCGGCCCTTGGCATCGCGGATGCCGGCCAGCG
The DNA here is from genome assembly GCF_023634085.1 of Falco cherrug. Classification (NCBI taxonomy): domain Eukaryota; kingdom Metazoa; phylum Chordata; class Aves; order Falconiformes; family Falconidae; genus Falco; species Falco cherrug. The sequence goes on along the minus strand of NC_073714.1, from coordinate 6,002,184 downwards.
CCGGGCTGTGCCGTAGCAGCAGGGCGCAGAGCTCCCGGTGTCCTTGTTCAGCCGCCTGCGGGCAACGCCTCTGTCACCACCGGCCCCCCGGCACGCGGCTGGGGGGCACCCGGGCCCCGCCACCCACCTTGTGCAGGCTGGTGCGGCCGTCCTCGTCGGCGGCGGTGGCATCGGCGCCGTGGTTCAGCAGCAGCCGGGCGATGGCCAGGTGGCCGCAGTAGCTGGCGCGGTGCAGGGGGGTGGCACCGCCGGGCGTGCGGGCGTTGCAGCGGGCACCGTGCTGCAGCAGCAGCTGGCAGACCCCCAGGTGCCCGTTGCGGCTGGCGTAGTGCTGGGGGGCAGACGGGGGGGTGGGCAGGGGGCGTCGGGCTGCGGCCCCCCCGTGTCCCCCAGTGCCCCACGTACCAGCGCCGTGTACCCCGCCAGGTCGGGCTGGCTGGGCTCCCCCCGCCGCTCCAGCAGCTCCCGCACCCGCCGCTCGTCCCCGTCCCGCGCCGCCGACCAGATCCCTGCGGGCAGGGGGGGCCGCGTCAGGCAGGGACGGACGCCCAGCCCCGCCTGGCCGCCTGCCCGGAGCGCCCCCAGCCCCGCCTGGACCCCTCTCTCTCCCCCGCCCGTACCCACACCCCTGCCCCGGTGCCCCCCGACCCCGCTCGAAGTCCATCTCGGGCAGGCTCTGGTGCACGCTGGGCACCGCCACCCGCGACGGGCAGCAGCCACCGGGCGGCGAACGGCGGCCCGCCGCCATCGCCCGGGCTGGGCCGGGCCGAGGGGAGCCGGGAAGGGCCGAAGAGAGCCGAGGGGAGCCGGGAAGAGCCGAAGAGAGCCGAGGGGAGCCGGGAAGAGCCGAAGAGAGCCGAGGGGAGCCGCTCCCCTGAGCGCTAGTGCGCATGTGGCTCCTCCCGCAGAGCCCCGACGCCACCGCCAGGGGGCACCCTCCTGCCCCAGCGCTGGGCCCGCCTGGGGATCGGGCCCGCCTGGGGATCGGGGATCGGCCCCGACCCAGCCGTGGGGATCCACCCCAGCCGTGGGGATCAGACCCAGCGGTGGGGACCGGCGACTGGCCCTGATGTGGGGATCAGCACTGACCCCGCCGTGGGGATCGGCCACAGCTGTGGGGATCACCAAGGGTCAACCCCTGCTATGGGAGGGGGCCTGTGGATCACCCCCAGCCATGGAGATCACCAAGGATCAACCCCTGCTATGGGGATCACCCCCTGCTATGGGAGGGGGCCTGGGGATCACCCCCAGCCATGGAGATCACTAGGGATCAACCCCTGCTATGGGGATCACCCCCTGCTATGGGGGGCAGGGTGCTGGGGATCACTCCCAGCCATGGGGATCACCAGTGATCACCCCCTTCTATAGGGCGCAGGGATCACCCTGGGCTATGGGGGGGCCCAGGGATCAACCCCACCTATGGGGATCACCCCCTGCTACGGGGGCCCAAGGGATCCACCCCTGATGTTAGGGGGAGCCTGGGGCTCACCCCCTGCCATGGCGGCCGGGGCTCACCCCATGCCTTAGGGGTCCCAGCCCCCCCGGGGCCCCCCCCGCTCCCCTTCCCACGCCCCCACAGCCCCGCTCCCACGGCCCCGGTGGGACCCCGGGTGCCGCATCCGCCCGGCTTCCCGGCACGGTCCCCCGGGGGACCCCCGCCTGCCCCGCGCTGACCCCCGGCAGCTGGGGGGGTGCCGGGCATGGGGCCAGGCCGCAGCAGCCTCGGCCCGGGGGGGCTGGGGCCCCCCCACCCCTGGGAACGGCACCACGATGCCCTTTTATAGCCCCGAGCGCAGCCTTTTTCCATGAGCTCAGCACCAGGGGGGGGCCCAGCACCCCCCCCAGCATCGGCCACGGCCCCCGCGGGCTTCGCTTGCAAAATATAAATTTTTTAATTTTTTTTTTTTTTACTCCTTTTTATTATTAATATAAAAATACTCACATATTTACAGCAAATAAATATATTTCAGTAACAAATAAATTACACTGGGGGGGTATACAAAAGGGGCCCAGGTGGGCAGCGTGCAGGGGGGCAGCAGGCGGGGGATGGGGGGGGGGGGGGTATTTACAGCCAGGGCCAAGGGGGTATGAAGCCCTGGGGCGGCAGGGGGGGTGAGGGGGCATTAGAAAAGTTCTCAGGAAGAAAAAAACCCGATCGGTTCTTAAATCATCTCAAAAAAACATCCTGTGGCCACTACCCAGGCCAGGACGCGGTGCCTGGGGGGGCTCGGTGGTGCCCAGGGCGGGGGTGGTCCCCAAGGCGGGTGGCAGCCCCCGAGGTGGGTCCCTTGGCTGGGACATGGTACCAAAGGCGGATGTGGTGACCAAGAGCAGCTCCGGCACCCCAAACATGTCACCCCAAGGCGGGTGCCGGGGTGGCAATCCCCAAACCGGGTGGCAGTCCTGTCCCCAAAGTGGGAACCGGCACTGGGGTGACAGTCCTGTCCCCAAAGTGGCAACCGGCACTGGGGTGGCAGCCCCATCGCCACGATGGGTGCCGTTTGCAGCAGTCCGCCGAGATGGGTGTTGGCACCAGCATCCCCGCGATGGGCGCCAGTGCCCACCCTGCAGCCCCAAGGCGGGTGCTGGTGCCAAGGCGGTGGTCCCCACAGCGAGTGGTGGCACCAGGGTCCCCGTGGCGGGCGCTGGTGCCAAGGCGCTGGTCCTCATGGCGAGTGGTGGCACCAGGGTCCCCGCGGCGGGTGCCGGTGCCCACCCTGCAGCCCCAAGGCGGGCGCTGGTGCCAAGGCGGTGGTCCTCATGGCAAGTGGTGGCCCCGGGGTCCCCGCGGCGGGTACCAGGCCAGGCCCTGAGGTAGGTACGGCTGCTCGGCGGCGGGGATGCCGCCCACCGGCGGCTCACACCGACGATTCCTCGGGGTTGGAGTCGGGCAGGGGCTGGCGCTGCTGCAGTTTGCGCCGCAGCTCCTCGGCCAAATCGGCGCAGGGCGGCCGCTCCTCGGCACCCAGCGCCAGGCGGATGTAGCCGTTGGAGGAGGAACCGCGCAGGGGACCCAGGTGGATGCGGGTGGGCGAGTGGAGGGGCTGCCCCGGGATGGCGGTGGGCGGCGAGGCGGCACCGGGAGGGCCCCCGTTGCGGCAGGCGGCGTGACCCGGCACGATTTTAAGCGAACCGTCCGAGTAGTAGTAGCTGGCCGGGTCCCAGAGCTTCTCATCCGAGTCGGAGGCGGCGCTGGGCACGAAGTGGGGGCTGGGGGGCTCCTTGGGCAGCTCGATGGGGTACACCAGGGTGCTCTCGATGGCTTTGGTGCCTTTGCCCAGCTCTTCCCGCAGCCGCCGCCAAAGCGAGAACACCACCAGCACCAGCACCAGGCACAGGGCGCCCAGGCACACCGCCACCACCCACACCAGCCCCAGGCTCTCCAGCGGCGCCCGCGTCTCCAGCGGCACCCCGGGACCGGCCAGCACCGCCACCCGGTACACCTCGCCCCCCAAGCGGGCGCCCTGCTCCTCCGAAAAGCAGCGGTACGTGCCACTGTGCTGCGCCCCGGCTCCCGGCACCACCAGGGCACGCAGCCGGGCGTCGTGCAGCACCAGCGCCTGCTCGGCCGCCAGCGCCTGCCCCTCGAAGGTCCACAGCGCCTGCGCCAGGTTGGAGCCCAAACGGCACGTCAGCACCAGGTCGGTGCCTGCCACCACCGTCACGTTTTTAGGGGTGATGGGCCCTGCGGGAGGGGGGGCGAGTCAGTGGAGGGGGGAGCGCGAAGCGGGGGGCACCCATGTGTCCCCCTCTCCCAGCTCCCCATGGTGCTGGGGGGGGGGGTCTCACCTTGCTTGGCCACCTGCGGCAGGGTGCAGGCGCGGGTGTCGGAGCTCAGCACGTCCTGGACCAGCTGGGAGCTGCGGGAGGTGGTGGTGGAGGTGAGGGGGGGCCCCGTACCATGGTGGGGTGTGTCCCCCCCGCCCCCAGGGAACCCCCTTACCCGTTGAGGCCGTCGGTGCGGACGCAAAGGCTGGCGTTGCGGCTCCAGGCGCAGTAGGGATCCCGGGCGAGGACGCAGTCCGTGCACGACTGGTAGCGGCCGCAGTCAGCCAGGGGCAACTGGGCCACCTGGAAACGGGAGCCGGCGAAGAGCAGCTTCTGCGAGGGCAGGGAGAAGGGGCAAGGTGACACGGTGAGGTGACACCCACCCCCCCGGGTGCCAGCCCCTTCGCCGTGACACCGCTCACCTTCCGGCTGGCCAGGACCAGGCTCTCCACGGGCTGCGCCGGCTGGAAAACCTGCAGCTCCTCCACCAGATGGATGCGAGCGCCCAGGTTCAGCGCCTTGTGCACCCAACCGTCACCTGCGGGGCGCGGCAGGCGCTCAGGGACGTCCCCACACCAGGGGGACACCTCTGCGGTCCCCTCCCCAGCTTCCCCCCGCGGTGCCGGCGGGTACCTGTGCCGATGAAAAGCACCTCGTAGATGGTGCCATCCAGCCCGGCCACTCGGTCCACCACCAGCTGGGTGAAGTTGGCGTCTTTCTTGAGGAGCAGCGGGCGGGCCGCGCTGCGGCAGGATGGGCTCATCCATCAGCGGGTGCTTCTTGGCGAAGTTGAGGGTGTTGTCGGGCAGCTCCAGGGAGCTGGCGAAGCCGTTCTGGCGGTGCCAGTTGGTGATGCACTGGGGATGAAGGGCACCGTCAGGCGCGCGGACCGGATCCCGCACCCTCTTCTCCCCTCCTACTCCCGGTACCGGCACTCACCGCACCGGGACGGGGGCTCGGCACCTCATCCGAGTACCGGCCCCACTTCTGCGCCTGCTCCCGGTATTCCTTGTAGGGCCCTTCGAACGCCTTCTTCACCTCCAGGATGTGGTAGCGGCAAATAGCTGAAACATCCACATCCCCCCTGCAAGGGACAGGGCAGGATTTTAAGAGAAGCCACCGGTGACAAGGAAACCCCGGCGCTGCCGCGTCCCCACGTGCTCACCAGCGGGCCTGGAAGACGCCGAAAAAAGTGGTGTCCTGCCAGTCGGCCCCCGGCAGGGTGAAGACAGCCTGGAGGCGGTTGAAGTGGAGCTGCTGCTCAGGCGCCGAGCACACCAAGCGAGCCTTCAGGAAGGTTGTCCACTTCTTCTGCAGCGTACGCGCCCCACCGACGTCCCCCTGGGTACCCAACCGCCGTCAGGACAAGGCCACCGCGCTCACCGGTGGAGCGAAACCCCGCCGGGACGGCAGCCCCACCATGCCGTGTCCCCTTCCCCCCCCCGTACCTTGCAGACCCGCGCCACGCGGGCCACCACCTGCTCGGCGTAGCAGTCGTACTCTACCGCCCGCTCGCTGAAGAAGAAGTAAACCTTGTCGTCGTCCCCGGTGCTGCTGGCCGTGCTCTCCTGCACGTAAGCCGAAGCCACAAAGTGGGGCTCTGTGGAGAAGGGGGGGGGGCAGAAAAGGGAGGGTAAGGCCATGCCGGGGGCAGGGGGTGCCCCCGCCGCCCCCCGCTGCGTCGCCCCGAGCCTACCGTTCAGCCAGGAGGTGAGATACTCCGTCTTCATGGAGTAGTGGGGGCCCAGGTTGCGGAGGATGACAGGCTCCGTGCCCAGAAAGTTGTTGAAGGTGGCCGAGTACAGCTCCCCGTCTGCAAAGCAGGGGTTTAAGGGAGTTGGGGGCAGGGGGGCACGGTGGGCACCCCCCGACCCCGGCGTGTGCCTGGCAGTGCCACCTACCCACGATGAGGCCGGTGTGTCCCTTGGTGGGGTCATACGGACACTTCCCTTTGCCGTCCTCAAAAGCCACTTGGTCCAGGGTGAAGCCAGACAGTTCCTGCAGGGCACAGGAGTGGGTGGGGGTCCCAATCCCCTCCCCAGTTCACTTCCCCCGCACGCAGACTGGCCCCAGATGCAGGCAGACCCCGAAGATGACCCCTTCTGGGGACAGGGACACCCCTGGAGCACCCTCCTGGGCACAGGGACACCCCAGGTGACACTTTCTGGGGATGGGGACACCCCTGGAGCACCCCCCTGGGCACAGGGACACCCCCAGGTGACACTTTCTGGGGACAGGGACACCCCTGGAGCACCCTCCTGGGCACAGGGACACCCCCAGGTGACACTTTCTGGGGACAGGGACACCCCTGGAGCACCCTCCTGGGCACAGGGACACCCCCAGGCGACACTTTCTGGGGACAGGGACACCCCTGGAGCACCCTCCTGGGCACAGGGACACCCCCAGGTGACACTTTCTGGGGACAGGGACACCCCTGGAGCACCCTCCTGGGCACAGGGACACCCCCAGGCGACACTTTCTGGGGACAGGGACACCCCTGGAGCACCCTCCTGGGCACAGGGACACCCCCCAGGTGACACTTTCTGGGGACAGGGGCAGCCCTGGAAGATCCACTATGGGGACAGGAACACCCCCAAATGATGCTCCCAGGGACAGGGACACCCCAGGAGCACCCTCCTGGGGACAGGGACACCCCAGGTGACACTTTCTGGGGACAGGGACACACCGGGAGCACCCTCCTGGGCACAGGGACACCCCCCAGATGACACTTTCTGGGGACAGGGACACCCCTGGAGCACCCTCCTGGGGACAGGGACACCGCAGGTGACACTTTCTGGGGATGGGGACACCCCTGGAGCACCCTCCTGGGCACAGGGACACCCCAGGTGACACTTTCTGGGGACGGGGACACCCCTGGAGCACCCCCCTGGGCACAGGGACACCCCCAGGTGACACTTTCTGGGGACAGGGGCAGCCCTGGAAGATCCACTATGGGGACAGGAACACCCCCAAATGATGCTCCCAGGGACAGGGACACCCCTGGAGCACCCTCCTGGGGACAGGGACACCCCAGGCGACACTTTCTGGGGATGGGGACACCCCTGGAGCACCCTCCTGGGCACAGGGACACCCCCAGGTGACACTTTCTGGGGACAGGGGCAGCCCTGGAAGATCCACTATGGGGACAGGAACACCCCCAAATGATGCTCCCAGGGACAGGGACACCCCTGGAGCACCCTCCTGGGGACAGGGACACCCCAGGTGACACTTTCTGGGGACAGGGGCAGCCCTGGAAGATCCACTATGGGGACAGGAACACCCCCAAATGATGCTCCCAGGGACAGGGACACCCCTGGAGCACCCTCCTGGGCACAGGGACACCCCAGGTGACACTTTCTGGGGATGGGGACACCCCTGGAGCACCCCCCTGGGCACAGGGACACCCCAGGTGACACTTTCTGGGGACGGGGACACCCCTGGAGCACCCTCCTGGGCACAGGGACACCCCAGGTGACACTTTCTGGGGACGGGGACACCCCTGGAGCACCCTCCTGGGCACAGGGACACCCCCAGGTGACACTTTCTGGGGACGGGGACACCCCTGGAGCACCCTCCTGGGTGCAGGGACACCCCCAGGTGACAATTTCTGGGGGTGGGGACACCCCTGAACGCCCCCCCCCGGCATGCAGGGACACCCCTAAACGATGTCCTGAGGCTGGGAGGAGGGGGGGGGGGGGCTGCCCTGGACCTCACCCCCAGGGGCAGTGGGGAACTGGGGGGGGGGGGCAGGTTTTGGGGGTCCCCCCTGGGGGGCCGCACTCACGATGTAGGTGCACTTGGGCTGGAAGGCGTAGGTGCCGCAGGCGTAGAGGTGAGAGCTGTTGTAGCTCTGTAGGAAGCGCACGTAGTTGAAGCAGTCGGTCTGGGGGTGGGGGTGGGAACAGCTGGTTAAGGGGGTTGCAGGGGGGGGAGGGGCGCACCCTGGGGTGCCCTGTAACCCCCCCCTGCCCCCCCCCCGCGGCCCCGCACCTGGTTGTTTTTGCCCTTCTGGATGCACTCGGCTTTCTTGTCCACGGGGGCTTCCCAGGAAATCTGGGGATGGAAAACGGCTCGGTGGGTCGGAACCAGCAAACGCAGCCCCCCCAGCCCCCTCCCAAAATATTCCTCCCCCTCCCCCCCCCCCCCCATCCCCCGTGCCCTCTCGGAGGGTCCCCAGGGTCTCACCGCCGCCTTGAGCTCCACGGTGCCGGTGGCCAGGGCGAAGATGGCCTCGCGGGCGCCCACGTAGAGCAACGCCTCGGCCTCATCCAGCGTCAGCGTCAGGTAGTGCGAGACCCCCCCCTGCGAGAAGCGCTTGGCCGCGTCCTTCAGCTCTGCGGGGTTTGGGGACAAGGGGGGGGACACACACACACACACATCAGGGTGAAGCCACCCCCAGCTGCCCCCATCACCCTGGTGGGCACCGCTGGCACCCACAGCCCCCCTCGCCACCCCCCAAGCGCCGGAAGCCCCCCGGCCCCGGCGGCGGCGCACAAAGGGCTCTTTGTCACCGGAGCGGGCGCTGGCGGCGGGGAACACAGCGGCCTTTGGCGAGACCCCGCGCCCCCCCTGCCCGCCCCCAGGCCCCACAGAAAGGCCCCATTGACGGGCGGGCGCCAGGGCCCCCGGGCAGGGACGGGGACGCGGGGCTGGCACGGCACGGGGACGGCACGGGGACGGCACGGGGACGTGGGGCGCTGGCACAGCCAAGGGGTGGGGGGGCTCGGGTGTGGGGATGGCACGGGGGGCACGGCGTGGGGATGCAGGGATGGGGGACGTGGGGCGCTGCCACCGTGCAGGGACGGTGCCAGGCATGGGGACACCGGGCATGGCAAAGGGACGGGGATGCTGGCACGGGGATAGGGACAGAGCACGCGGCACAGATGGGGACACAGGGTGCTGGCACAGGGCAGGGCCACAGTGGGTGCTGGCACGGCAGAAAGATGGCACCTCAGGGTGCTGGCACGGCAGAGGGCTGGGGACAGGGTGTTGGCAGGGCTGGGGACAGGGCGATGGCAGAGCACGGGGACAGGGGACACGGCACAGGGCTGGGGACAGGGTGTTGGCAGGGCTGGGGACAGGGGACACGGCACAGGGCTGGGGACAGGGTGTTGGCAGGGCTGGGGACAGGGCGATGGCAGAGCACGGGGACAGGGGACACGGCACAGGGCTGGGGACAGGGTGTTGGCAGGGCTGGGGACAGGGCGATGGCAGAGCACGGGGACAGGGGACACGGCACAGGGCTGGGGACAGGGTGTTGGCAGGGCACGGGGCCGCGGCAGAGGGCTGGGCACAGGGCGATGGCAGGGCACGGGGACAAGGGACACGGCACAGGGCTGGGCACAGGGCGATGGCAGGGCACGGGGACAGGGCTGGGGACGGGGCGATGGCAGGGCACAGGGACAAGGGACACAGCACGGGGCTGGGGACATGGTGATGGTGGAGCATGAGGACAAGGGACATGGCACAGGGCTGGGAAAAGGGGCGATGGCAGGGCAGGGGACAGGGCTGGGGACACGGCACAGGGCTGGGGACGGGGGCTGTGGCAGGGCACGGGGACAGGGGACAGGGCTGGGGACAGTGGCGATGGCAGGGCACAGGGACAGAGGACATGGCTGGAGACGGGGGTGACAGCAGGGCACAGGGCTGGGGACAGGCGTGATGGCAGAGCACGGGGACAAGGGACAGGGCTGGGGACAAGGGACAGGGCTGGGGCTGGGGGGTGGTGGCAGAGCACGGGGACAAGGGACCCAGCAGAGGGCTGGGGACTCCAGGCGCTGGCCCGGCAGGGGGACACGGGACAGTGTCCCTGCGTGTCCCCCCTCTGCTCTCGCACCCCCCCAGTTTTGGGGCCACCGGCGCAGGGTGGTCCCCACCGCGCTGACAAGCTTGGGGCGGGGGACAGCAGCTGCCCGGCTTGGGGACAATGACAGCCACCGGGGTGCCACCCCGGTGTCAGCAAGGGCCGGGCCTCAGTTTCCCCACCCTGCTCCCCCCGTCTCGGGCCTGGGGGGGGGGGGACGGACACACCATACTCACCCGCGTAGGGGACAGTTTTTCGGGGTACGGCGCTCCACGAGGACCCCGGGGTGGTGGCAGCGGGTGGCGAGGGCCAGCAGCGAGGCGAGGGCCAGCAGGCGGCGGGGGGCCATGGCGTGGGGGATGGGGGGGCACGGGGGACACACGCAGCCCTGGGGGGGGGGGGGGGGACGACACGATGACACACCCAGCCCCCGGCAGGGTTACGGGGTGCTGACACCCACCCGCATGTCACGCGGGCGGCGCGGGGGACAAGGACGGCATTGAGGGCCGCGCGTCACGCGGCTGGGGGGGGCACCCCACGCAGCGGGGGGGGGACACACACGCGGGTCCCCAGCTTGCTGCCCCCCCACCCCCACCACCCCCCCAGTCCCTCCTCCGGCTGTGACGAGTTACGGGGTGGGGGGGGGGAGGGGGGGTCCACGGGGGAGGAAAGGGGGGGGGCCTTCCGCTTCCCACCCCACCCGGGCGGCCCCCCCCCTCCCCCACGTCCTGCCCTGGGACCCCCCAGCCCAGCCCAGTGTCCCAGAGGGGGTCCCCCGCCGTGTGTGTCCCCCCCCCCCGCCCCAGGCTGGGCAGGATGCGGCCGGGCAAGCGGGTGGCCGGGAATTGTTCTGCCCGGCCCGGCGGGAAGCAGGAAGCCGGAGGGGTCCGGGGGGGCCCCGCGCCAGCTGGGGAAGGATTTCCGGGAGGGTGGGGGGCCGGGAACGGGCCCCCCGCGGGCGTGGGAATGGGGGACACCCCGGCTAGGCTGCCCGCAGCGGGGGGAGGGGGGCTGCAAGCCGGGGGCTGCCAGTGCCGGGGTGTCACTGGTGGGGTGCCACGGGCAGGATGGGTGCCACGGGCAGGATGGGTGCCACGGGCAGGATGGGGTGTCACGGGCAGGATGGGTGCCACTGGTGGGGTGTCACGGGCACAGCTGGGGTGTCACGGGCAGGATGGGGTGTCACTGGTGGGGTGGCACGGGCAGGATGGGTGCCACGGGCAGGATGGGGTGGCACGGGCAGGATGGGGTGCCACTGGTGGGGTGTCACGGGCAGGATGGGGTGTCACTGGTGGGGTGGCACGGGCAGGATGGGTGCCACAGGCAGGGTCAGGGTGTCACGGGCAGGGATGGGGTGTCACGGGCAGGATGGGGTGCCACTGGTGGGGTGTCACGGGCACAGCTGGGGTGTCACGGGCAGGATGGGTGCCACAGGCAGGGTCAGGGTGCCACAGGCACAGCCGGGGTGTCACGGGCACCCTGGGTGCCACGGGCACAGTCAGGGTGTCACGGGCAGGATGGGGTGTCACGGGCAGGATGGGGTGCTATGGGCAGGATGGGGTGCCACTGGTGGGGTGTCACGGGCACAGCCGGGGTGTCATGGGCAGGGTCAGGGTGCCACGGGCATGGCTGGGGTGTCACGGGCAGGGTCAGGGTGCCACGGGCACAGCTGGGGTGTCATGGGCACAGCTGGGGTGCCACGGGCAGGATGGGTGCCACGGGCAGGGTCAGGGTGTCACGGGCAGGATGGGGTGTCACGGGCAGGATGGGTGCCACTGGTGGGGTGTCACGGGCACAGCTGGGGTGTCACGGGCAGGATGGGGTGCCACTGGTGGGGTGTCACGGGCAGGATGGGTGCCACTGGTGGGGTGTCACAGGCACAGCTGGGGTGTCACGGGCAGGATGGGGTGCCACTGGTGGGGTGTCACGGGCAGGATGGGGTGTCACTGGTGGGGGTGGCACGGGCAGGATGGGTGCCACAGGCAGGGTCAGGGTGTCACGGGCAGGATGGGGTGTCACGGGCAGGATGGGTGCCACTGGTGGGGTGTCACGGGCACAGCTGGGGTGTCACGGGCAGGATGGGGTGTCACGGGCAGGATGGGTGCCACAGGCAGGGTCAGGGTGCCACAGGCACAGCCGGGGTGTCACGGGCACCCTGGGTGCCACGGGCACAGTCAGGGTGTCACGGGCAGGATGGGGTGTCACGGGCAGGATGGGGTGCTATGGGCAGGATGGGGTGCCACTGGTGGGGTGTCACGGGCACAGCCGGGGTGTCACGGGCAGGGTCAGGGTGTCACGGGCAGGATGGGGTGTCACGGGCAGGATGGGGTGCCACTGGTGGGGTGTCACGGGCACAGCTGGGGTGTCACGGGCAGGATGGGGGTGCCACTGGTGGGGTGCCACGGGCAGGATGGGTGCCACGGGCAGGGTCAGGGTGTCACGGGCAGGATGGGGTGTCACGGGCAGGATGGGGTGCCACTGGTGGGGTGTCACGGGCACAGCTGGGGTGTCACGGGCAGGATGGGTGCCACGGGCAGGGTCAGGGTTCCACGGTCACGGCCGGGGTGCCACGGGCAGGGTCAGGGTGCCACGGGCACGGCCGGGGTGCCACGGGCACTCTGGGTGCCACGGGCAGGATGGGGCCCCCCAGGTCCCCAGCTCTGGTGCTGGACGCTTGGGGGGCCCCTGGGGGACCGGGGTGCGGGGCCCCGCGGCGGTGCCGTCCCGGGGGGGCCCCACGGCGACCCGCAGGCCCCGGGGGGGAGGGGGAACCTCCCCGCGCCCCCCTGCCCCCACCCGCGGGCCGGCACCGGCTGTTCTCCGGGGGGGGGGGGGGGGGGGGGGGGGGGGGGGGGCGTGCACCGACGGATCGGGGCAGGGGGAGCCCCGTTACCGGAGGCGGTTGGGGAGTGGGGAGCGGGGCGCGGGGGGGGGCGATGCCGCCGGGGGTGCCGGTGCCGATCTCCGGTACCGGGAGGAACAAAGCGCCTCCCCCTCCTCCCCCCGCCCCCGCGGCGCCGCCACAACAATACCGGGGCGGGGCGGGGCGGGGCGGGGCGGGGGGTGCCGGGGGGGGGGGGGGGGAGGGGGGGGCACTCACCTCGGGCGCGGCGGCGGCGGCGCGGGGCGGGCGGCCGGGCCGGGGCGGCGGGAGGCGGCGGCGGCGGCGGGTCGGGGCGGCGGCGGGTGCGCGCCGCGCGGCTCCGCTGGCCCCGCCCCGCCCTGACGTCACGGCGGCCCCGCGGGGGGATCGGGCCGGGCCGGGGTGGGTCGGATCGGATCGGATCGGATCGGCCCCGCTCGGCTCGGTTCGGCTCGGCTCGGCTCCTCTCGGCTCCGCTCGGCTCCTCTCGGCTCCGCTCGGCTCAGCCCGGCTCAGCTTGGCCCCGCTCGGCTCGGCTTGGCTCGGCCCGGCCCCGCTTGGCTCGGCTCAGCTCCACTCGGCCCCGCTCGGCCCTGCTGGGCTCGGCTCAGCTCCACTCAGCCTGGCCCGGCTCGGCTCTGCTTGGCCCGGCTCGGCCCTGCGCGGCTCAGCTCGGCCCGGCCCCGCTTGGCTCGGCTCAGCTCCACTCAGCCTGGCCCGGCTCGGCTCTGCTTGGCCCGGCTCGGCCCTGCGCGGCTCAGCTCGGCCCGGCCCCGCTTGGCTCGGCTCAGCTCCACTCAGCCTGGCCCGGCTCGGCCATGCGCGGCTCAGCTCGGCCCGGCCCCGCTTGGCTCGGCTCAGCTCCACTCAGCCTGGCCCGGCTCGGCTCTGCTTGGCCCAGCTCGGCCCTGCGCGGCTCAGCTCGGCTTGGCCCCGCTCAGCTCAGCTCGGCCCTGCTCGGCTTGGCTCAGCCTAGCCCAGCTCAGCCCGGCTTGGCTTGGCTCAGCTTGGACTGGCTTGGCCTGGCTTGGCTCGGCCTGGCTTGGCTCAGCCTAGCTCAGCTTGGCTGTCCTGGCTTGGTTTGGCCTGCCCCAGCTCAGCCCGGCCTGGCTTGGCTCAGCTTGGCTCGGCTCGGCCTGGCTTGGCTTGGCTCAGCCCAGCACAGCTTGGTGGCCTGGCTTGGTTTGGCCTGGCCCGGCTCAGCTTGGCCTGGCTCCGCTTAGCCTGACTTGGCTCGGCCTGGCTTGGTTTGGCCTGGCCCGGCTCAGCTTGGCCTGGCTCCGCTTAGCCTGACTTGGCTCGGCCTGGCTTGGTTTGGCCTGGCCCAGCTCACCTCAGCCTGGCTTGGCTCAGCTCGGCCTGGCTCAGCTTGGCACAGCTTGGCTTAGCCTGGCCGGGCTTGGTCTGGCACAGCTCGGCTTGGCTTGGCTCAGCCCAGCACAACTTGGCCTGGCACAGCTCGGCTTGGCTTGGCCTGGCTCAGCTGCCTTTGGCTTGGCCCAGGTTGGGTCAACCAGGCTCAGCTCAGACCAGCTTTGTTCAACCTGGTCTGGCTTGGCCCAGCACAGCCCAGTTAGGCTTAGCCCAGTTTGGCTCGGCCCAGCTCAGCACAGTTCAGCCCAGCTCAGCTCAGCTTAGCCCAGCTTGGTGCAGCGCAGCCCAGTTCAGCACAGCTCAGCACAGCTCAGCCCAGTTTGGCCCAGCTCAGCCCAGTTCGGCCCAGCTCAGCCCAGTTCGGCCCAGCTCAGCACTGCTCAGCCCAGTTCGGCCCAGCTCAGCACTGCTCAGCCCAGTTTGGCCCAGCTCAGCCCAGTTTGGCCCAGCTCAGACCAGTTCAGCACAGCTCAGCTCAGTTCAGCACAGCTAAGCCCAGTTTGGCCCAGCTCAGCCCAGCTTGGCCCAGTTCAGCCCAGCTTGGCCCACTTCAGCCCAGTTCAGCAAAGCTCGGGCCAGTTCGGCCCAGTTCAGCACAGCTCGGCCCAGTTCGGCCCAGTTCAGCCCAGTTCGGCCCAGCTCAGCCCAGCTTGGCCCAGCTCAGCCCAGCTCGGCCCAGTTCAGCCCAGCTCGGCCCAGTTCAGCACAGCTTGGCCCAGTTCAGCACAGCTTGGCCCAGTTCAGCCCAGTTCAGCACAGCTCGGGCCAGTTCGGCCCAGTTCAGCGCAGCTCAGCCCAGTTCAGTACAGCTCAGCCCAGTTTGGCCCAGCTTGGCCCAGCTCAGTCCAGTTCGGCCCAGCTCAGCCCAGTTCGGCCCAGTTTGACCCAGCTCAGCCCAGTTTGGCCCAGCTCAGCCCAGTTCGGCCCAGCTCAGCCCAGCCCAGCCTAGGTGGGCAGAGCCCCCCACCCTTTCTGGGTGCCGTGGGTGCCCCCAGCGCAGCGGCGGGGGGCTGCGGTGTCTGTTGGGTAGGGGGTGCCGCGGGGCACCCATGGGCGCCCAGGGGACGGGGAACAGGCTGGGGTGTCGGGGTGCCCATGGCGGGTGCTGGAGCCCACGGTGGGTGTCGGGGCCCCGGCACAATCCCGCCTCGGTGCACCCACCCCCTCACGCGCCCCGGCCGGTGGCACCATGCCCGGTGTCGGGTGCCGGGCCATGGCGTGACGGCTGAGGTGCCGGCGAAGCTCCCTGGGGAGAGGAGGAAGAGCGGGAGGGAGGGTCCGGTGCGTGCCCACGCGCCCGTCCCCACCTCTGTGCCCACCACCGCCAACCCCCGGTGCCACCCCCGCCGTGCCGGCAGCCCCGGTGCCCTCCGGGGTGCCCTGGGCAGGGGCGGCAGTGCCGGCAGCCGGATCCTGCCCGCTTTGTGCCTGTGCAACCGGCCGGAATAAAGGAATTAGAGGCAGACGTGGCCCGGCCCTGGCACGGTGCCGCGGGGCTGTGGCAGCTCCCGCCGGGTTCCCCGTCACCCACCCCCGGGGGTGCGGGTGGCACGGGATGCCTGGCATCACCCCCCCCCACCCCCCCCCCGGTGACCAGGTTGTGGCAGCGCCCAGAGAGCTGGCACGGGCGGAGGGCAGTGTGTCACCGAGGAGCCCCCAAAACCCGCCGTGTGTCCCCGCTGGCACGGTAGCCCCCGTGGGCAACCTTCCAGGGGCTGGCATCGGCCTCCCGATTAGCAAGGCCGAGATAACGAAGGCATGGCATCCCCGGCGCGGGCAGATGTCACCGCGCTGTGCCACCAGGGCCAGCGTGCTGGTGGCACGGAGGCTCGCCTGTCGTGGGGAGCAGGATGGATCCAGGCCCCTGGAAGAGGGGCTGGGGGGCGGGGGGGGGGGGGGGCTGGCAGGGTGGGCGGCACCCCCTGCCCGCTGCGCCGGGGTCACGGTGGGTGCCAGGGCCCCCGACGCGGGCGAAGGCTGCCGGGCAGGCAGGGGAGTCACCAGGAGAGGGGCAGGGGCGCGAGCAGGGCTCTGGCCACCGCCCCTGTCCCCCCACTGTCCCCCCCGATATGACCTGCCCGTCCCATGCCCAGCCCGGGGGTGCCCAGGGTGGGCGGCCGTGCCAGGCGGGCGCGAGTACCCTGTACCCGGGGGGGTTCCATGGGGTGCCAGGGGACTGTGGGGACAATGTGGGGGTGACCGGGGTCCCTTTGTGGCACAGGGAAGGGCTGTGGGGACAATGTGGGGGTGATCAGTGTCACTTTGGGGCACAGGGAAGGGCCGTGGGGACAACACGGGGTGACCGGGGTCCCTTTGGGGCACAGGGAAGGGCCGTGGGGACAATGTGGGGGTGATCAGTGTCACTTTGGGGCACAGGGAAGGGCTGTGGGGACAACACGGGGTGACCGGGGTCCCTTTGGGGCACAGGGAAGGGCCGTGGGGACAACACGGGGTGACCGGGGTCCCTTTGGGGCACAGGGAAGGGCCGTGGGGACAACACGGGGGGGCCCAGTTTTGCCCTGGGGACACCGTGGGGCCAGCGAGAGGCTCCCGACTCCCCTGACACCCACCCCCAGCACCGGGCCAGGCTCACCTCCGCCTCCCTGGTGCCCGTGAGCGGCGGGAGGCCCGGGGAGGGCTGTCGGTGAGCGGGGGGCTGGGGACCCCGGGGCAGGATGAGGGGGTGGCCCACCGGGAGCCGTGTGGCGGCGTGGAGCTGCTGGTGGCCCCGCAGGCTGGGCTGGTGGTGGCGGCAGCTGAAGGGCCCCGAGCGCCGTACGCGGGCGGGGGAGGGGGATGCGGTACCAGTGTGGCCGCTGGGCCGCGGCAGCCGGCGCAGCCCCTCGGGGGAGCCACGGGGGTGGGGCGGGGCTGTGAAAAAAGGGCGGGGCTTACGCTGGCAAGAGCCAATACGAGGCGGCCGGAAGGTGAACCCCTCCCCCGGCGCTTTCACAGCCTCAACGGCTCAACTGTCGACCGCGGCCAATCGGAGAGCGCGGAGGGGGCGGAGCGACGCCGATGAGCCAATCACAACAAGGCCTTTGCGCGGCGGGGCGAGGCGGGGCGTTGCCAGCCAATCAGAATGGGAGGCCGGCGGAGCGGCGCAGGCTGTGGCCGGGCGCTGCGGGGCATGCTGGGAGCTGTAGGCCGAAGGGCGGGAGGCGCGGGGCATTCTGGGAGCAGCGCCACGGAGTGCGGAGCGAGGCGCTCCGCCGAAGCCCTTCCGGGTTGCGGGGCTGGCATCCGCTTCCGCTTCGCCCCGGAAGTTCTGGCTGCGGCCTGGTCCTGTGCGCGGTTGCGGCCTGATTCGGTGCACGGCGGCGGCGCGGCCTCCAGCCCGGCGGTGCTATGGCGGACGTGACCGCGCGGAGCCTGCAGTACGAGTACAAGGCGGTGAGTGCGGCCCTGCGGGCTGCTGGGCCTGCCCGGCGCCGTGCCGGCCTTCCCCAGGGCTCTCCTCGCTGCCCACCCCCACTCGGTGCCGTTAACTCAGGGGGTTGCCTCAGACCCGCTGCCGGGCCCGTGGCGGCCCTTGTCCTCCCCGCGCAGGCGGCCTGCCTGAGGAGAGCTTGGTGTAACGGCCATTTACCGGGGCTGGGCGGCTACTCTCAGAACTGAAACCTTCTTTCAAGCTTTTTTCCGGATTTTTTTCCCCCTTAAACTGAGAGTTTCCGGCCATCGACCGGTAACAGAGCAGCCGGGTGAGGAGCAGGCCGGTTCTCTTGGCAGAAACAAGCCTTAAGATCAGGCTGGGTGGCTTAGGCCCAGCTTAAAGTCTAAACCTGTGCCTGATGGGGGGGTGGGTGGGTTTAAAATAACACCCCGGTTAGTTAAAATGCAAATGAGTTGTGTCTGGAGCACAGTGGAGCGTGCTGTGTGGAAATGCAGCTGATGTGTGCGGTGCTCTGCCGGCTTGCTGTGGGTCCGGGATGGGGCTGACCCCCCTCAGCCCCATGGCGGGAGCTGCGATTGCCCCTCCTCGGCCCCCGCCAGCCCCTCTTCTTCCTTCTCCCAGAACTCCAACCTCGTTCTCCAAGCTGACCGCTCGCTGATCGACCGCACCCGGCGGGATGAGCCGACGGGAGAGGTTCTGTCCTTGGTGGGCAAACTGGAGGGGACCCGCATGGGGGACAAGGCCCAGAGAACCAAACCCCAGATGCAAGAGGAAAGACGAGCAAAGTGAGTGTGAGCTCAGGGCGGGGGTGGGAGGCGGGGTGCGGAGCACTGGCTGGAAAGTATTTGTGTGCAAAACACTCTGGGTAATTAATTTTTCATTCCTTTCTTTGAATAATGCGGCCTTGATTTGGTTTAGTGCTGTCACCGGGGTAGAATTCAATGGTGTTGGGAATACTTTTTAGTGGAAAACGTTTCGGTGGCGTGAGCATAGGGCTACAGACCCAAACACCACCGAGCTGGAAGGTGTGGGGATGTTTTTTTCTTCATTGAGAGTCACTTACCCCGCAAAAATAAACTAGAATTGCAATCAAAAATTAAAATCGATCTTTTTTTCGCCTTTATTTTTCAAATTAAAGAGCCTAGCTGTGCTTGTGGGAGCAGGGCTGTGCTGGGGCGCTGACCCCAGGCACTCTGCTCCCCCCACCTCTTCCCAGGCGGAGGAAGCGTGATGAAGACAGGCACGACATCAACAAGATGAAGGGTTACACCCTGCTCTCCGAGGGTATCGATGAGATGGTGGGCATCATCTACAAACCCAAAACCAAGGAGACCCGTGAGACCTACGAGGTGTTGCTGAGCTTCATCCAGGCGGCCCTTGGGGACCAGGTGAGGATGGGGACGCCTCAGGATGGGACAGCACAAAGCCTGTGGATCTTTTAAGCTTTCCCTGTAATCCTGCGGGATGGCTTCGCTTCCTCGGTGCTGCCTGTTGGGCTCAGGGATGTTGCAGTGGTGCCTTTGTTGTGGGGGTGGGCTGTGTGAGGGTCCAGAAACGGGGGGACCGACAGTACACCCTTCACGTGACAAATTTCTTCTCTGTGCTACGCGTAATTCTTCCTGCAGCCGCGTGACATCCTCTGCGGAGCCGCTGACGAGGTGCTGGCGGTGCTGAAGAACGAGAAGCTGCGCGATAAGGAGAGGCGGAAGGAGATCGATCTGCTGCTGGGACAGACGGATGATACCCGCTACCACGTGCTGGTGAACCTGGGGAAGAAGATCACAGATTATGGTGGAGACAAAGAAATCCAGAACATGGGTACGAGAAGGCGTTGGTGTGGGCTGCGGTGGCAGGGACGGGGCTGGCAGAAAGTTGGGTTCCCGGTGCCAAACCCAACCTTGCTCTGGGGTAGTGTTTGCACAGAGAAGCCAGAAAAATGTTTGGACGGTTTTCAAGCCCCCACCCCCCGCCCCGGACCACGTTCTTTTCATCTTTTCCCATGCGCAGAGGTGTGGGTGGGCCTGCGGATCTGTGAACCCTGCATGTGGTGCCCAGATTTTCGGATGAATTTAACTCTCTTCTTCCTTGCAGATGACAATATTGATGAGACATACGGGGTGAATGTGCAGTTCGAGTCCGACGAGGAGGTAGGAGATGAAGAGCTGCAGGAGGCAGCGGAGCCTCTGCCCTGTCCCCTTGCTCCCAGCCGTTCCACTGGGATCGCGATTGCCCCGTTTCACTCACGTTGGGGAGCGGGTGTCGGCTTGGGCTGGGATGTCTCTGCCAGGAAAGGGGAAGCCAGATTATTTTGGATACTGCTTCCTGGCCTGGGGAGGATTTGTTGATTATCCTGCTAATCCAAGGCTTATCGTGAGTCAGTGGGATGGAAAACAGATGGTGATATTTAGATCTCGTGGGGAAACTTGACAGATCGGGAGGAAGAGAGAAATTCAGATGCGCTGGCTGGAGGTGTTTCATAGAAACACTCCCCAGGATTGTTTTTTGGAAGAGGCTGAGAGAACACTAAGAGAGACAAACACGAGATTAGCGGAGGAGGCGCTGGCAAAACCTCTGTAGAAAACAGAAGTAATCTTATCGCGTGGTCCTTGACCTGGGCGACAGCGTGATGTTCCTGTTAAAAGCACGAGGCAGGCTTTTTCCCCTCAGGAATAAATTGCCAGGTTATTCATTTCTGTCAAGGAAAAGCTGCTCTTTGATGTCAGCACAAGGCGGTTACCGGAACTCTCCTTTCCACAGGAAGGCGATGAGGACATTTACGGCGAAGTGCGTGACGAGGCGTCCGATGATGACATGGAGGGAGATGAAGCCGTGGTCCGTTGCACCCTCTCGGCCAACGTGAGTCACCCAGCGACACCCGAAGCGTGGCTTGGGGGCGTCTGGAGGAGGGTCGGGGGTCCTGTTGGTCTGTGGGTGGAGTTAAGGTCGTTTGTGGGGGGAAGAAAGAGCCTTGAAGCTGTTGGCTGATGGGGGCCGAAAGGGACGGTAAGAAATTTAACGGGTCTGGCAGCGGCACAGTGGTATCTGCTGGTTCTCTGCTCCTCTGCCAGGGCAGAGAGAGGCCCCAAACGCTCGGTCCGCAGCACAAATGTCGCGTGCCTGCTTTTCTCCCGCAGGGAGATAACATTTTTGTGGGATTTTCTTAAGCTTGTGGCGTCGGGTGAGCTGATGAGTTCAAAGAAGAAGGATCTGCATCCTCGAGACATCGATGCTTTCTGGCTCCAGCGACAGCTGAGCCGCTTCTATGACGATGCCATTGTTTCCCAGAAGAAAGCTGATGAAGTGCTGGAGATCCTGAAGGTCGGTGGGCAGCTGATCCGCAGGGCTGTGGCCGTCTTGGAATACTTCTCTGTATTCCTGGGGGACAGGAATTTGCCCTGACAACTCGTTACCTGTGATTTTTTTCAAATGAAACACGATTGCGGATGTGCCGTGTTTGCCGGCACGACGGATAAGTGCAGGACTAGGTCGGGGCTGGGCTTAACCCCCCGAAATCTTCTAAGGGGAAGGTGATTGTGGTTTTGTCAGCGTTTGCTGGGAGGTGGTTGTAAGTCGGGTCTGTTTCCCTGCCAGTTTTGGTGCTGGTGTGTGTGACCCCCTGGGGAAGAAGGGGGTCAGAGCCGATGGGATGTTTCCCTGCAGTCTGGTGGGGTACCTGGCCTCGCCTGTAGCTGCTGTTCAGCTCCTCTGGGGTTCAGTTCTGCACAAAGCAGGGGTTCTCGTTGTGTGGGGCGCGGAGGTAACCGGTCATTCCTTGTTTCTTCTCCTCCCAGACCGCAAGCGATGACCGGGAATGCGAGAACCAGCTTGTTCTGCTCCTGGGCTTTAACACCTTCGACTTCATTAAAGTCCTGCGACAGCACCGGATGATGAGTGAGTGGCGTTTGCTTCAGCTGTCCCACCTTGTTTCCCTGCTGTTCTGACCTGATTCTAGCACGACCTGGGGCTTTTTAACCGCTGTCAGCGTGGCTTTGGGAAGCCTGGGGACCTTGTATTGCTCCCTTCTTTCACTTCAGCCCTTAACCCTGCCTGCCATCCCCTAATTTTCTTTCCTCAGTCCTCTACTGCACTTTGCTGGCCAGTGCACAGAGTGAAGCTGAAAAAGAAAGGATCATGGGGAAGATGGAAGCGGATCCCGAGCTGTCCAAGTTCCTCTATCAGCTGCATGAGACGGAGAAGGAGGATCTCATCCGGGTAAGGCCAGAGGGAACCTCAGGCGGGTGAGGGGAGGGATTGTGGGATCCTTGCCGCCGTCTGTGGTCGTCGTTGGGCTGTGTGTTTCGTTTGTTCTTGGTGAGAGAGGAGCCTGCTGACTCAGCTGGCAGCTGGAAACCAGAGGAAACGTTGCTTAGGGTGATGGCTGAGGCTCGGCTGAGAGGGCGATATGTTTACCACTTCTTATTTTTCAAATCACTCAGATGTCTGCATTTCCAGGTTTGGTACGTTAGGGTCTCTGGATCAGATGGCCCTAGCTGGTAAATCTGAGGGATCTTATAAAGGGAAAGAAACGAAGGAAAATCATCAACCTGTCTAGATGGGTAAAAAAATATGCATGTGTATATATATATTTATTTATTGCCATTATGATAGCCATCTCATAATATCAGATTAATTCAGATAAAAATGAAGCTTATTCCTTGACAGCAAACTGTTGCTGCTTTACGTCCAATGTGGTGGACAATTTGTGCCCAGAAATGTTTTTGCTGGGCCAAGGGATCATTCTGAAGTAGGACCTCTTTTATCTATTTGACTTGAGTGATACGAATGTCATCCACTTGCGGCACTACAAATCCATTGTGGGGCTCTAGTAAGACTCTTAATCTTTTTTTTTTTAAATTTCTAACGTACTGATGAAGGAAAAGAGAAGGGGAAAGGGAAGTGGAAGAGAAAGGGGAGGAGGAAAGGGAAGGGGAAGGGTTTTGAATACTTCCCTATATACCTTCTGCTTTCTATTTGGCAAGGTTTTCATCTGATGTGAGTAAACTATTCCATTGATTTTGCTGACTTTTAATGAGATAAGGACAGAACGTTGTAATTGATTAATGGCATACGAGGCAGAGCTTACATCCTTGTTTTTCTTCTGTATACAGACAGAATGTGTGTTTGATTCCTGAACGCCACTATATGAAACTGTACCTCTCTGCCTTGCTCTGTTTCTGGATCAGGCTCTGATCTCTGTTACCCTGATACACAGTGAACGGGGTTAAGTTGGTGTGGGAAAGGTGTCAAATGTGACAAAACAAATGTCAGCATCTGCAAGTTTCCTGTTTTTACGCTGGTGTTAACTGGCTTGTAGCAGCGCTGGTTCACCTCTGGGCCCCCTTGATGAGAGGCCCGCTGCAATAAAACACCCTGGTCACCTCTGAGCACCACCTAATTACCTGGGCTTGGAATTGTGACGCTCCACGGGTTTATTGGCACGTAGGATTAGCTCTGCTTGGCCTTTGGATGATAGCAGTTCCGTGACTCATTTGAGGATTGCTTTTTGGGGGGGAATTAATACCATATTGCTGCTTTGTTGCTAGAAAAAACCCTGGTTATGTTGACGTGAGGGGCCAGTTTGGTGTCTCTGTGTTTGTGGAGCGCGGCTGGCCTGTGGCAGGTTGGGTGTTTGCAGGTTTGTGTGTCTTCACTCCCTGTTTCCTTTCATCTGCGCTCCTGGAAGGCGAGTTTACATCCCGGCCTTGGGGACACTGGTTTCTGCTGCCAAAAATTATTGGCTCTGGTTATGTGAATGCCTGTGCCTGAAAATAATCGTGGTGCGTGGCACTCTGGTTGCGTGGACGCGCTGGGTGCGAAGCTGTGCGTGGCAGGAGAGCGCTGGCAGTCCACGGAGGAGGCTCAGCACCTCTTCCCCAGGCCTGAATTCTCATCTCTTTGTGCAGGAGGAACGGTCTCGCCGGGAGCGTGTTCGTCAGTCCCGGATGGATACTGACTTGGAGACCATGGATCTGGACCAAGGAGGAGAGGTAAAACTCTTTGAAAAAGTCATCTGTGCCCAGCGCTTCTGAGAGGCAGCCTCAGTCAGTGCAGAAAGAGCAGCTGAAGTGGCGTGGGCAGGAAGATACCAAGGATAAGCCCCTGATGTGGCACTTGCCAGCGGGATGCAGTTGCTTTCCCTCTGGTCCCAGGCTGAAAATGGCAGGAGAGGGTGGTTGCCTAACCCTTGCCCCTTTCCCGTTGCTGTTCCCAGGCACTGGCTCCCCGGCAGGTGCTGGACTTGGAGGATCTGGTGTTTGCCCAAGGTAGTCACTTCATGGCCAACAAACGATGCCAGCTCCCCGATGGCTCCTTCCGCAGGCAGCGCAAGGGCTACGAGGAGGTGCACGTGCCTGCCCTGAAGCCAAAGCCTTTTGGCTCCGAAGAGGTAGGTGACCTGCTCCGTTCCCCTTTATTTAGTGCCAGGTGTGTTGGGCGATGAGAAGGCTGAGGTCATCTGTCTGGATTTCTGTAAGGCCTTTGACACGCTCCCCCCGCCGTCCTTCTCCGTAGCTTGCGAGGAGAAGGATTTGGTGGGTGGGCTCTTTGGCGGATGAGGAATTGGCTGGGTGGTCGCATCCAGAGGGTGGCGGTCAACGGTTGAGCTGGCGCAGTGAGGAGTGGGGTCCCTCGGGGGTCTGTACTGGGACCAGTGCTGTTTAATTTATTGAGCAGTGACACAGTGGGATGGAGCGCACCCTCGGCAGGTGTGGAGGTGACAGCTGGGGGGATGGGGTGCTGGTCAGAGGGAGCTGGGCGAGCTGAAACGGGCTCACGTGAACCTCAGGAGGTCCAGCAAGGCCAAGCGCAAGGTCCTGCGCGTGGGTCGGGGCCAGCCCCGGTGTCGGTACCGGCTGGGGGAGGGAGGGATTGAGAGCAGCCCTGCCGAGAAGGGCTTGGGGTGTCGGTGGGTGAGAAGCTGGACGCGAGCTGGCAGTGAGCGCTTACAGCCCAGAAAGCCAACCGAATCCTGGGCTGCACCCCCAACAGCGCGGCCAGGTCAGGGGAGGGGGTTCTGCCCCTCTGCTCCGCTCCGGTGAGACACCCCCCCCTCCCCCGCAGTGCTGCGTCCAGCTCTGGGCTCCTCAGGTCCTTCCCGTCCCTCTGGGAGGACACAGACCTGTTGGAGCAGGTCTGGAGGAGCCCACCGGAACGATCGGAGGGCTGGAGCAGCTCTCCCGTGAGGAAAGGCCGAGAGCTGGGGTTGTTCCAGCCTGGAGAAGAGAAGGTGCTGGGGGGACCTTAGAGCGGCCGTTTGGTACCGAGGGGGGGGCTCGTGGGAAAGGTGGGGACAGACTTTTAATAGGGCTTGTTGTGATAGGACAAGGGGGGAATGATTTTAAACTAAAAGAGAATGGATTCAGGCTGGGTGGGAGGGAAAACTATTTTGCGGTGAGGGTGTGTCGCGACGGAGGGAAGACACAGTCGCTCAATACGACTGATCAGCAGACTTCGTTTATTGTCCCTTACAGTCACCTTTTATGCCTTGTTATAATTAGCTCATACATGTTACAAAAGTTAAGCTCATTATTGGTTAGTTGCCTAAATACCAAGCCCGCCCCTAGTTTCTCTTCTGTAGTTATCTCTTCCCACCTGCAACATTCTTTTCCCACCGAAATCTTCCTGTTATCGTGTAACAAGGACAGCCAAAGACAGTGTATTTTTGCTTTACTTCAGATAAGCTGAGAGCGATGTGCATTTTTGTCCAGCCAGCTGGACTATGTCTATGTGACCCTTTTCAGCTAGCCAGTTATCCACAATTCCCCCGTTTTTATTTTTGGCGACATAGGCTCGGTTGACCATTTTCAATAACAGCGTTTTAACACAGGAAAATACACAGCCAACTTATAAAATCTCAGTTCAGAAGTATAATTCCTGAAATACTTGAAAAATAAAGTTAGCTTGAAGCTTTAATTTAGATGCTCTTTCTGTTCCAGTAATATAAAAAGTTTAAAAAATTCAAAGGTAATTTTAAAGTTCTGAACGTGGACTAATGCAAGCTCAAAACCCGAAAAGAAACCAAACGGATGTTTGACTAGGAATATTTGCAAATATTTTAGTGGAAAATCCCTGACCATTAACAATTTTCTGTCCAAATAACAACTGCCCTTATGCAACCAACCAAGTCCATACATTTTCTGAAGAATACCTCATTGATGTCAAAGAATTAACAAGGGGGAAAAATTAGTTCTAAGCTATATACATTCATAAGGGGATTTTTCAATAGTTACGTACAGATTTACACACTAAGCCATAATGGCTTGTAGGTGATACACACAAGAAGAGTACGTTGCTTATCTGTCTGAATGTCTATGCTAAATTTGACAACTGTGCCACAAGCCAAGCCTACATGGGTGCTGTGTTGTTATGCACGTTCCTTAACAAACAGAAGCATAATAGACAAATTCCCAAGATCTAGTCCCCAACCTAATTATATTTTGTAGCCAATTAAGGAAAATAACACAAATGTGCATATCTACATGTGCACACACCTTTTAGTTCAGAACCGATCTGTGATAAAAGGCCTTAGCCTTATGGCATCATCGAATCTTAACGAGTACAGTAATTAAAAATGCAGTCTTACTGTGATTTATGCTGACATTCCCCCAAATGCTACACGTGAGTATTTCTCACTCAACTGCCTCAAGTTAAAATAGTAGTATTTGTTAATATGTATTAAAAAATCATTAATTCTCTACAATAGCAGTTGACTTCCATAACACTATGTAAGCAAAAGAGGCTTAAGATGGGTTTTCTGAATACTAACAATTTATTTTAGACTGTCTAAACTCAGGTCTTGAAAGATTTCACTCTGCCAGACATAGAAACACTGTTGCACTCCAGTTGTGATATCCCTTTTCCCAAGTTGTCACATGCACATCTCGCTCAAGCAACGTTATTGTTAAAGTTTCTCTCTGCTACGTAAAAGCATATTGCACTTGTAGATATAAAAGACAGCACCCTTACTTAGATTATTACCTTATTACCTCATAACTCTTAGTAAACCTTGTATCTCTGATTTCATCACTTCAAAAATTCACCAGAAGCAGATAAAACCACAGCATCAGACTAAATTACACCTTAACTGCTGATTCAAATAAAGGCATTCTCTTCAGATATGCCTAATGCTTACAAATAATTTTGGCTGGTTTTGATCAAATAACTATTATTACAATAATGATCAAAACTAATAATCCCGTTTGCAAAATGCCTTTAAGCCAGCCTCCTAGTCCCAACCAATTTCCACATTCAGAATACAGCATAAATACAGAATACAGAATAAATTATTTCCATCAAAGCAAAAAGGCTTCTCTTTAAGCACAGAGATGTTTGCTAGTTCAAGGCAGAAACCCAATTCTTGTAGGGGACATCTGAAGCACTTTTTTTGGTGGGTTTGTAATCAATTCCGTATTTTTCCTTGAGAAGCTTAAGCTGTTCCTCTTGTTTCGGGAGTGTTTCCAACTCTGATTTGTCGAATAGGTCCGTATTTCCCAAACATACCATACATTTCCTCCGCTGTGATTTTATACGGCAGGTTCCGAATATAAAGGATCCGATGGATCTCTGGGGGCAGCTGGATGTCAGCTCGCTTGGCCGCTTGCATCGCCATGGCGCCGATCGGAGGGGGGGGGGGGGTGCCGCCTTGGAGAGAAACCGCGGCCGGGACGGGGCCTGCCGGGCCGCGCGCCGCCGCCGCGGGGGTCCCGGACGCTATCCCATACGCTAATAACCCGGGTAATGCCTTTTTACAATCTATGTCCCGAACGCTCCGCTTTTCTAAAAAGCATATGAGCGAATCGTACGTCGCTTGTCTCTCCGTACCGTCGTCAGCGCTGTTGCAGCCTTTGCGAGACTTCGGCGACGCGTGGCCGGCGGGACCCTCTGTAGGTGCTCCCGGGCGCGGGGACTGTGCCCTTCCGCCTCCTGCGCTGCTTTCAGCACCGGTACCCGAATCTCCGTCGAACCGTGGCTCGCAGGTTCAGCCCTCTCTAGGGTCCCTGTTCGGGCACCATTTGTCGCGACAGAGGGAAGACGCAGTCACTCAATATGAGTGATCAGCAGACTTTGTTTATTGTCCCTTACAGTCACCTTTTATGCCTTGTTATAATTAGCTCATACATGTTACAAAAGTTAAG
This sequence comes from Falco cherrug, assembly GCF_023634085.1. Taxonomy (NCBI): domain Eukaryota; kingdom Metazoa; phylum Chordata; class Aves; order Falconiformes; family Falconidae; genus Falco; species Falco cherrug. The sequence continues at coordinate 5,974,849 of NC_073714.1, read as the reverse complement.
CTCATTATTGGTTAGTTGCCTAAATACCAAGCCCGCCCCTTGTTTCTCTTCTGTAGTTATCTCTTCCCACCTGCAACATTCTTTTCCCACCGAAATCTTCCTGTTATTGTGTAACAAGGACAGCCAAAGACGGTGTATTTTTGCTTTCCTTCAGATAGGCTGAGAGCGATGTGCATTTTTGTCCAGCCAGCTGGACTATGTCTATGTGACCCTTTTCAGCTAGCCAGTTATCCACAAGGGTGGCAAAACGCTGGCACCAGAGAGGTGGTGGATGCCCCATCCCTGGAAACCTTCAAGGCCAGGTTGGCTGGGGCTCAGAGCAGCCTGATCTCATCCCAGGTGCCCCAGCTCATCGCGGGTGCGTGGGACTAGGTGGCCTTTAAAGGTCCTTTCCAACCCAATCCATTTTGTGACTCTCTGAGTCATTGCTGATTATCGTGACAGATACTTCCTGGTACTCAACAGGCTTTGCCGTGTCTGTGATTTCTTGAGGAACCGTTATTTTAAGCGAAGAGTTCCCAGTTTGTAGCTTCTCGCTGCTGGCGTGCGCGTGCTGTGCTGCTGGTTTCTGTCTGGGGCTGCCCGGTCCCGTTTAGCTGCTTTGCTCAGCCCCTCCGCTCCGGTTTGGTTCCGATGTGTGGTGTGGGCGGGAGAGCCGGCTGATCCGTGGTGTGTCTTGTGATAAATCGCCTCTTTTGATCGGTGCTGGTGTGGTCTGTCCTGTCCCGTTGTGGGAACATGGCGGGGGGGGTGGGGGGGTGAGGATTTGCTTTTCTGATGGTGTAACTTGTACTCGTTGGAGTGCGCAGGCTAACGAGCTCATTTGATCTCTTCCTAACCTGCTCCACAATCCCGGGGTGTGGAGCTTCTCCTCAGGCCATCTGGAGACAGCATGACCCTGCTTCTCCCCAGGGAGCATCTCTGAGGTCTCACATATGCGCCACAGCCTGTGTGGTACTGAAACAAAGGCGCTGAGCTTGATATTTTCCCTTTTCAGCAATTGGTTTCTGTGGAAAAGCTGCCCAAATACGCCCAGGCTGGATTTGAGGGGTTTAAAACGCTGAACCGGATTCAGAGCAAGCTCTACCGCGCCGCGCTGGAGTCGGATGAGAACTTGCTCCTGTGTGCTCCCACGGTAAGGATCCGGCTCTTTGGGCTCTGTGTGATGGGGAATCCCGAAGGATGATCTGTTTGGGTGGAAAAGGCTGGCCACCGCGGGTGATTCTTCACCCCAGCGAAGCCGTGAATTTGACGGGGCTGGTTCTGCTTGCATTCCAGGGTGCTGGCAAGACGAACGTGGCGCTGATGTGCATGTTGCGAGAAATAGGGAAGCACATTAATATCGACGGGACCATCAACGTGGACGATTTCAAGATTATCTACATCGCACCCATGAGGTCCTTGGTGCAGGAGATGGTGGGCAGCTTTGGGAAGGTGAGGAGAGGTTTGGTCTTGGCCCTGCTTGGACCGTAGGTTGGGGAAGATGAGCTTTGTGGCGGTGGCTTCTTCATGTTGCGTCGACAGAACGATAAAAGCTGTGGCAGAAGCTTGTCAGGAGAGAGTAGTTTGGGTTGCGTCTTGAATCTCTCCTCGCGTAGCCTGCGTTTGCTAGGCTCCAGGTGTGGGTCAGTGCAGGCTTTGGCTGGCTGGGCTACAAAATCCACCGTCTTTCTCCCAGTTCTGTAGTGGGATGAGTATGAAAGGGTCTGTGAGCATCTCAGGGCTGCGCTGCTTGGACGCCGCCCCTGGGGAAGGCACGTTTATCCGGCTTAAGCGCCTGTTGGCTTCCTCCTAGCGCCTGGCGACGTACGGCATCAACGTGGCCGAGCTGACGGGGGATCACCAGCTGTGCAAGGAGGAAATCAGCGCGACCCAGATCATCGTCTGCACCCCGGAGAAGTGGGACATCATCACCCGCAAGGGAGGAGAACGCACTTACACCCAGCTGGTGCGGCTGGTCATCCTGGTGAGCGGCGCCGGTGCCTGCAGAGCCCTGGCACCCAGGAGGGGGGTGACGATGGGCGCTGTGTCTTCCGGCGTGGCGGTTCCAGAACGTGTGGTAGCGCTTGAAGGGGTCTCTGGTGCTCAGTTGTGGAGAAACTCTGGCTTTGAGCTGTGGGATGGGCGTGCTTCGGTCCACGCAAGCGGGTTTGCTAAGAAAGTCAACCCAATACGGGTAAATAGAGCCAGTTTGGAGCGGGGATAACTTTGCTCCCATTTCCTCTCGTCAGGATGAGATACACCTCCTGCATGATGACCGAGGGCCCGTCCTGGAGTCCTTGGTAGCCAGAGCCATCCGCAACATCGAGATGACTCAAGAGGACGTGAGGCTCGTTGGTTTGAGTGCCACCCTCCCCAACTATGAGGATGTGGCGACGTTCCTGAGAGTGGACCCGGCCAAAGGCTTGTTCTATTTTGATAACAGGTACCGTGGAAAGCCAGGAGAGAGATTTTTTTTTTTTATTATTATTATTATTTTTTTTTACCATCAGGTGATGGGTAGCTACTGGGAGCTGGGAAAGACCGGCCTCCTGGGGCAGGCAGTTGAGTGTTCATCTGTGGGAGGGTGCCAGGGTCTCAGGGGGCCTCCAGCCAGCTCCACGTGCATTTATTTGCTCGTGGATGTGCCCATAAATGCACGGTCGGGACTGGAGCTGTTCAATACAGCCTGAGCATGTGCTAGGGTTCCTGTGGTGTTGTACTTGCAAGAAGATGCTTTCAAGAAGGCAGATAAAACTCTGCTGTACCTGTGTGCTGCAGAAGCTGTTTGAGGGAAGCTTAAAATAGGATTATGGTAGCTCCTGAAACACCATTTTTGCTCCCTGAGCGTGTGCGTAGCAAATGTCCAGGCAACGGGAGTCCCTTGCTGTATAACCAGGCAGAACCGGAGCCATCAGATCTCCGAGGAAGCTGAGGCACAAAGGAAATGTGTGGAACTTGGCGGCAAAAAATCCAGGCTGCCTTTTGACAGGACCTTTTGTATCAGGGTTTCTCTATTCTTCTCCTCTTTTATGGACTTGGGTTTGGTTTTTTTGTTTTTTTGTTGTTTTTTTTTTAACTCACCAGCTTCCGACCAGTGCCCCTGGAGCAGACCTATGTGGGTATTACAGAGAAGAAAGCAATCAAACGCTTCCAGATAATGAATGAGATCGTTTATGAGAAGATTATGGAGCATGCTGGAAAGAATCAGGTTGGATACTTTTATCGCTCCTGACACACTTCACTGTGGTTCTTGGGCTGGTGCTGCTGAGGCTGTTGGGAGTTGCTGTCGCTGCAGAAACACCGCAGCGGAGAACGGGGCAGGTTTGGGTGGTTGATGGCAGCCGGGAGAGGAAGGAATACGGGTTTTCTCTCCGTGCCAGCTCTCTGATTAACGTATGACGTGTCCTGTTAGGCTGAGGGGGTTGTTGGGATGCTGCCCTTCGACAGCAGGAGCTCTGTGCGTGGTTCACAGGGCACCTGGGCTAATTCTAGATCTCTTCTCACCCCGAACACCAGGAGCAGGTTGGGTCAGGGATCTCTTCCAGCTGCGGCCGTAGCGATTCCTCTCTCGGCAGCGGTACCGTCTGCTTGTTTAACAGGTGCTGGTGTTCGTTCACTCCAGGAAGGAGACCGGGAAGACGGCCCGGGCCATCAGGGACATGTGCCTGGAGAAAGACACCCTGGGTCTTTTCCTGCGGGAGGGCTCAGCCTCCACCGAGGTGCTGAGGACCGAAGCTGAGCAGTGCAAGGTAACTGCCTGGCCAGGGCTGTTTGGCACAGCGACGGCAGGAGCGCAGATACGAAGGTGCCACCAGTTCGGTGCAGTTTCCCAGCCTTTCCTCGAGGATACGCCGCTACCTTCTGTCGCTGCTTTTCCTCCCTGGTGTTACTTGGCTGGGGTAGAAAACCTAGAGCTGGTTGTGTTTCTGCTGCAGAACCTGGAGCTGAAGGATCTTCTTCCTTACGGCTTCGCCATTCACCACGCCGGGATGACGCGAGTGGATCGGACGCTGGTGGAGGATCTGTTTGCTGACAAGCACATTCAGGTGAGCCTCATGTCCCAGGAGTTCCACGTTTCTTTGGAGGAGGTACTTTGCAAGAAACGCTTGAGCCGTGTTTTCCCGTAGCCTTTTGGGCAAAATCAAGAGGATCAAGCATAGCCAACCCCCATCCCACTCTTCTTCAGGCACCAGCTTCAGCAGGCAGTCTTGATTTTTGCATGAAGAATAGGAACTAAAGGCACTTGACCAGCAGTGGGGAGGGCAAGAACTTCTCCCGTAGGCCTAGCTGCGTGTTTAAAGCGAGAGGTCTGCCCCGGAGAAAACTGTCTCCTCTGCAGTTGCTACTTTGGCAAAACCTCATCCAGGCAATTTCCTGGCTGTGTTATAAAGGGAAAGCAAAGGATTTTCTCAGGGTCATGCAGTGAGCTGGGAAATCTGGGCAGAGATCCTGCTGTTTATCTGACCTTCCTCTGCTGAGCTGTCAAGACAGTCACAGTTCTCCATCTTTGGCCCTTTTGTGTGTGTCTTTAATGTCAGGGCCAGCATTTTAGATTTATTTTTTTTTTTTTCCCCCCTAGGAAGAGGCTTCTGCCTGGTTTTGATCGTTGTTTTGCTCCTGCAGGTGCTGGTGTCCACAGCCACGCTGGCCTGGGGTGTGAACCTCCCTGCTCACACCGTCATCATCAAGGGGACGCAGGTGTACAGCCCTGAGAAAGGGCGCTGGACCGAGCTGGGTGCTCTGGACATCCTGCAGGTAAAGTTCTGGTGACAAAGGTGCTGCCGGCAGCCGGGGCAGGATTTTTCCTTTCCCGCTGAGGCACGGCTGGGACGTACTTTGGTCTTTTCTCAGTGCAGTCACTCCCTGTTCTCTCCTGCCAGACTGTCTCAGCTGTTCTGAGATCAGCCCTGCTGCGAGGGCAGAGGAAAAGCAGTTCAGCAGGTGGAGAGGACAAAGGGTTCCTCTCCCAGTGTCTTGATCAGACACATCCGAGAGATTTCCTTGTGCCTCCTGCCAGCCAGAAGTAAGAGCGGACTGAGCAATCTGGCAGGAAAGCCCCAGGACACGGCAGCAAGGAGAAACCGCCAAACTAAAAGCTTTTTATGTTTTACTGACCTCAACTTCTCGTTTCTTAGATGCTGGGGCGTGCCGGAAGGCCTCAGTACGACACCAAAGGAGAGGGGATCCTCATCACATCCCACGGCGAGCTGCAGTACTACCTGTCCCTGCTCAACCAGCAGCTCCCCATTGAAAGTCAGATGGTGTCGAAGCTCCCAGACATGCTGAATGCGGAGACTGTGCTCGGCAATGTCCAGAACGCCAAGGCGAGTGCCAGTCTTCGCTTTCCCCGGGCACCTGTGCCCTTTGTTGCACCCAGAGAGCTGGTGGCATTTGCAGGGGGCAGAGAGCGATCAGTGTTGCTGTTACTGCATGGGAGCAAAAAAATTTGCAGCTTTTGGTGCCTGGGGAGTAAATTTTTAAGGGATCTGGAAGGGCAGCCACGAGAACCACCAGCCTGTCAGGCTGGCTGGTGTGTCAGGCAAGTGGGTAGGTGCTTCTGGAATTCAGAGCAGAGTTGTCCACGCGAAGAAGGGCGCTGGGGAAAAAAAAATCTGTGTGTGGAGGGTGAGTTTTTTGTTTTAAATTCCTTAATATTTTTCTGGTACTGGAGAAGAGCTGTGTATGGCACTGCTCGGCTTCCAAGCCCTGGTTTAATAATGATGACCCGTCAGGATGCAGCTGGGGCTCAGCCTGCCGTGTCCTGCGCTGGTGCTGGGAGCGCCGGGCTCAGAGCCAGAGCGTTGCCCTCGCTCGCTGAGAGGCGTGTTAGGTAGTTAGTTGGCTCTTGGGGCCAAACGTCGGTGTTTCCTCAGGATGCGGTGAATTGGCTGGGCTATACCTACCTGTATATCCGGATGCTGCGCTCCCCCACGCTCTACGGGATATCCCACGACGATCTGAAGGGGGATCCGCTGCTGGACCAGCGCCGCCTGGATCTGGTTCACACTGCAGCCCTCATGTTGGACAAGAACAACCTGGTGAAGTACGACAAGAAGACGGGGAACTTTCAGGTGAGGCAGGACCCAGGAAAGGTGCTGTGACCGAGCAGGGCTGGATGGGAGCATCCTCTGGCCGAGGGAAGGGATCTCGCTGATTAAATACGGACCCCAGGGAGCGCTGTGTCGTTCAGACCTGCTGTGGTGCACCTCTGTGATTCCAGGGAGCTGGGTGCTGGCCTGGAGAGTGCGGGTGTAAACCCTGACCCTCCGTCTGTCACTGTGGTGTGTTTGCTGCCGTCTCCTAAGCCGGTGCACGTTCCCGTTGCGTTTTCGTTGCCTCAGAGGCTCTGGGATGAGAAAGGGAGGGAACCTGTCCTGTGTGGAATTGTGGAGCAGCTTTTCCAAGTGATTTGTAGCCTGAGAGTTTGTGCTTAGCTTGTCCGGAGGCGTCTGCCCTGCTGCAGCCAAGTTCCTCTTCCGTGTCTTCCGTCTGTGCCGTGAACAGACGTCACGGTGTCTTTCTGCCACTTCACTCTGGCCGTTGTCCTTGTGGCAGGTGACAGAGCTGGGCCGCATCGCCAGCCACTACTACATCACCAACGAGACGATGCAAACTTACAACCAGCTCCTGAAACCCACCCTGAGCGAAATCGAGCTGTTCCGTGTCTTCTCGCTGTCCTCGGAGTTCAGGAACATCACCGTGAGGGAGGTACGGAGCCCCTGTCCCGAGTGAGGCAGCCCTGAGGCATGGCTGGTGGTGCTGCAGGGGAAGGTGTGGAGCATCTCTCCTGCCTTGGTTTTCTGCAGGAGGAGAAGCTCGAGCTTCAGAAATTGCTGGAGCGAGTTCCCATCCCGGTGAAGGAGAGCATAGAGGAGCCCAGTGCCAAGGTGAGCCCCCGCTGCCCCCTCACCGTAAGGGAGCAGTGATCCTTGGGAAGGAGCTGGCACGCTAAATGTGTGTGTCCGTGTCCCCCCCCAGCCTGATTTCTGTTCTCTTCCCTCTGGGAAGTCCTGGGTTGTCTCAGAGATGCTCGGAGAGCTGCAGGTGCTGTTGCTGCAGCCTCGGGCAAGCAATCCCCAGGGATCACTTAGATCCTGCCACGTGCCCAAGCCCGCCCGGATCACGTGCTGGTGCAGAGGGCACTGAGATCCATTCTGTTCTGCTTCCTCCAGATCAACGTGCTCCTCCAGGCCTTCATCTCCCAGCTGAAGCTGGAAGGGTTTGCTCTCATGGCAGACATGGTGTACGTCACGCAGGTGAGTGAGGAAACGCAGCTGGAGCATCTCTGTTCCCTGCAGTCCGGCCAGATCTCAGCCTCAGCCAACTGTTTGCACTTTGGGAATTTAGTCTGGGGTCATAAACGGCTTTGGCGATAACTAGAGGTGGAGTAACGGCTGTCAGGACGGAAATTATATCTTGATTGAAGTCTCTTAAGTTGTAATCAGAATAATTCAGCGCTAGAGGACTACAGCGTAGCCGCCTTCTGCTGCCACAAAGGCCAAGTTCCCAAGGCTGGGCATCAAGTAACTGCTCCACTTGTAGGTGGTTGGGATGAAAGACCTTTAAGTATAACCGAAAACTTAAAAGAGGGCTTGTAAGAAAGGTGGGGACAGACTTTTTGCCGGCGTTTGTAGTGATAGGGCAAGGGGGAACGGTTTTAAACTGACTTGGTAGACTTGGGTTGGGTGGAAGGGAGAATTTATTTACGATGAGGTGGCGAGACGTGGGAACAGGTCGCCCAGAGAAGCCATGGATTGAAATCCCAGGTGTCTGAAGTCCGCTTGGATATGGCTCGGAGCAACCTGATCGAGTGAAAGATGGCCCTGCCCGTGGCAGGAGGGGCAGACTAGCTGACGTTTAAAAAAGTCCCTTCCAACCCAAAACATTTTATTGCCGTATTAACTGGGCAGGGAAATGGGTTGCAAAGAGGGAAGAGTGAAATGGAACGATGGCAGCCGAGCTCTGAGCTGCTCTCTGTTCCCCCAGTCCGCCGGGCGGCTGATGCGTGCCATCTTCGAGATCGTCCTGAACCGTGGCTGGGCACAGCTCACTGATAAGACCCTCAACCTCTGCAAGATGATTGACAAACGGATGTAAGTGAGATCTCGGAGATATTTTCTGATTCTGCATCAGCCTGCCTGGGTCTGCAGCGTTTTAGGAGGGGGCTCGTGCCTGCCGGGTTGGGAAGGAGCTGCCGCGTCGCTCTTCGGCAGCGTGGGGAAACTCGTGCTCTGAAGGCTTTTCCTCTCTTGTTTCTTTCCCCTGTGTCACCCGTGCTGTCCTCGCAGGTGGCAGTCCATGTGCCCTTTGCGCCAGTTCAAGAAGCTGCCTGAAGAAGTGGTGAAGAAAATCGAGAAGAAGAATTTCCCCTTTGAACGGCTCTACGACTTAAACCATAATGAAATAGGTACGGAACCACGGGCAAGCGCGGCAGGGGGAGGTGTCGGCCTCTTTATTCTCCTCTGCCGTGTTTTAACTCGGAGACTGGGGGACTTGTTGGTTGAAGGAGCTGAACTGGTGAGGGTTTTGGTACAGCCTGGTGGTAGGGCAGAGACTTTTCCCTGGCACCTTCCAGCTGCCTGGATTGCCGATCCTGAATTCCGTTCCGTTCGGGAGCTGGAGTTGGTCACCCTGTTGTCCGTCTGTCCTGATGGCAGCAACTTTCTGTCACAGGGGAGCTGATCCGGATGCCCAAGATGGGCAAGACAATCCACAAATACGTTCACCTGTTTCCAAAGCTGGAGCTCTCGGTCCACCTGCAGCCCATTACCCGCTCCACCCTGAAAGTAGAGCTCACCATCGCTCCCGACTTCCAGTGGGATGAAAAGGTGAGCCGTGCAGCTGGGTGTCACCAGGCTAAAAAAATATGGTGCTGGGGGGGTGGGGGATTGCTGTGGGAGGGCTGGTGGGAGCTCCCGGAGGGCTGGAAAAGGGGGGATCTGGACCTCAGTACAAAGGTAACCGCTGCCCTTGCTTAGGTACACGGTTCATCCGAAGCTTTCTGGATCCTGGTGGAGGATGTGGACAGCGAAGTGATCCTGCACCACGAGTACTTTCTGCTGAAAGCCAAGTACGCGCAGGACGAGCACCTCGTCACCTTCTTCGTGCCCGTGTTCGAGCCGCTGCCCCCGCAGTACTTCATCCGGGTGGTCTCTGACCGCTGGCTCTGTAAGTCTCGTTCTGCCAGGAGCACCTCGGTGACACGGCAGCGGGTCCCCTGGGGTCTGAGGGGGTCGTTCAGGCCCCTCTCTTAGCGCTGTGCTGTGGGAAAGGCTCCTGAGATCCAAGCGGCGGCAGGGCTGGGGGTTCTGCTGGCGGAGGGAGCTCGGGGATGAAGCCACCGGAGTACTGCCAGAGGTGAAAATGTTTTTCCCTGTGTCTGGACAGCCTGTGAGACCCAGCTGCCCGTTTCCTTCCGCCACCTGATTCTCCCTGAGAAGTACCCTCCTCCGACCGAGCTGCTGGATCTGCAGCCGCTGCCCGTGTCAGCTCTGCGAAACAGCGCCTTCGAGAGCCTCTACCAGGACAAGTTCCCTTTCTTCAACCCTATCCAGACCCAGGGTGAGTATTGCCTCTGCTCTCCTCCTCCCAGCTGCCTCTCGGTGAGCCTCGACCCTTTTCGTATTCACAGTCCCGTAGCCTTGGTTTTGTGGGGTTTATTCACGTGATGCCAGGAACTTCTGTCCCAAATGGTGTATCCCCGCTCCCTTCCTGAGCCTCTTAGAGGTCTGAAGGCTTCAAATCTTGCTCCATGGCCCAGAGTATCTTTGATAGATTCCTCAAGTACCTCAGGCAGCAGCAGGTTTGCTCCTGGAAGCTGCGGCTGTGCCGACAGCGTGGCTCAGATTCCCAGAGCCAGCTGGCCCCAGATTTCTCCACCTGGGCTGCTGGTAGGGCTGGAGTAGGCGCGAGGGAGCCCACGCTGCCCTGTCCGTGTTTCTCTGCCTGGGCTTAGCCAGAGTGGGGAATTCACACCGAAAAGCCACTGTGACAGATTTCAGCCTGTTTTTCCCAGCGGATTCTCGGCTGGAACTCTTACACAGCCTTTTCCGTAGCTCCTTCTTGCGCGGGCTGGGTGTGGGCTGTGTTTTCCCTGCCTGTTTCTGGAGCTGCGATAGAAACCCGTGGAGATCCTGCTATAACCCGCTCTCTCCTGCCTTGTCCGTCTGTCCCCAGTGTTTAACACCGTTTATAACAGCGACGACAACGTCTTTGTGGGTGCCCCCACGGGAAGCGGAAAGACCATTTGCGCTGAATTTGCCATCCTGAGGATGTTGCTCCAGAACTCGGAGGGACGCTGCGTGTACATCACTCCCATGGAGGCCCTGGCAGAGCAGGTAAGCCCGGCATCCCGCGGGAAACCAGAGCCTTACCCCCAACTTAGATTTGCTTTTTTAGCCCTCGTTTCCCTTTCCTCACCCCTTCTTTGCCGGCACATCCCTCAGGATGACTCCAGAGTCTTTTGATTAATTGTGGTGTCTCTGAGGGAGCAGAGAGACACTGTCCCACCGCCGACCTGCTGGTGTTAAGGGCACGTGGTGGGATTTGTTCTACCAGGAGGCTCTAACAACAGCATCCCTTGTATTTTTTGGTAGGTCTTCTTGGACTGGTACGAAAAGTTCCAGGAGCGTCTCAATAAGAAGGTGGTTTTGCTGACGGGGGAGACCAGCACCGACCTGAAGCTGCTGGGCAAAGGGAACATCATCATCAGCACCCCGGAGAAATGGGATATCCTCTCGCGACGCTGGAAACAACGCAAGAACGTCCAGAACGTCAACCTCTTCATCGTGGATGAAGTGCATCTCATCGGGGGTGAAAATGGGGTGCGTCTGGGAGGGAAGGAGGGCGCGTTTGAGTGGGCCGCGTCGTCGCGTTGGTCTCTGTGGCTGAGCCGTTGCGGGGGGTGGTGGTTGCTTCCGCCTCGTATCTGGTTCGAGGTCAGCTTTTCCTGCTGGGAGTTTCCCCGAGCTGCAGGATGGGTTGGGATTAGGAGGGCTGCATCCTTGGGGAAGCTCAGGAGTGGGATGCCCTGGGGACTGCTCTGGGCCAGAGCTCAGCCTGGAGGGGTGGCCGCGGTGTGGCCAGCTCGGCATTCCCCTCCCGTTCCTGCTACAACCTGCCCTCTCCCACCCGCAGCCGGTGCTGGAGGTCATCTGCTCCCGCATGCGCTACATCTCCTCCCAAATCGAGCGCCCCATCCGCATCGTGGCCCTCAGCTCATCCCTGTCCAACGCCAAGGACGTGGCCCACTGGCTTGGCTGCAGCGCCACTTCCACCTTCAACTTCCACCCCAACGTCCGCCCCGTGCCCCTGGAGCTGCACATCCAGGTAGGCTTTGGGCAACCTCATCTCCTGCCCCTTCTGCTGCATCTGCCGCCGCCGGTGTCACTGCCTGCTCCTTGTCCCCTGCAGGGCTTCAACATCAGCCACACGCAGACTCGCCTGCTCTCCATGGCCAAGCCCGTCTACCACGCCATCATGAAACACTCGCCCAAAAAGCCGGTCATCGTCTTCGTCCCCTCCCGCAAGCAGACGCGCCTGACTGCCATCAACATCCTCACCACGTGCGCTTCCGACGTCCAGAGGCAAAGGTACCAGCGTGGGGGGCCCTGTCCCTCCTCCAACCAAGGCAGGGACGGGTGTTTGGGGTTCTTTCTCTGGGCTGAGGGACAACTAGCGATGGGAAAATGGTCTTGGGGAGGTGTCACTCGGTGTCACCAGGGAGAGGGACAGGCTTGCTGGGCTTGGCAGCGGGCTCTTGACTCCCTGTCTCCGGCAGGTTCCTGCACTGCGCCGAGAAGGATCTGGTACCCTACCTGGACAAGCTGAATGACAACACTCTGAAGGAGACGCTGGTGAACGGGGTGGGCTACCTGCACGAGGGGCTGACGGCCATGGAACGGCGAGTGGTGGAGCAGCTTTTCAGCTCCGGTGAGCGGGGTGCGGTGGGGACGCGCCACTTCTTGGCATTTCAACCCTTTTTCCCAGAGCTTGGCAGCGCCCGCAGGCTTTGGGCTGGTGCTGACAGTCACTCGTGTCACTTCTCTGCCTCCCGGGTCCAAAAAAGCTGCGGTCTTGAACTTTACCACCTTTCCTGGGCTTCCCCGTATCCCGAGGCCCGTCTGCCGGTGCGCAGAGCCCCCACATCTTTGCACCCCCGGTTCCTGCAGCCCCGGGGTGCTCTGCCCACGGGCTGACTGCTCTCCTCGCCCGCCTTGCAGGTGCGGTTCAGGTGATGGTGGCCTCCCGCAGCCTCTGCTGGGGTATGAACATCGCCGCTCACCTGGTGATCATCATGGACACGCAGTACTACAACGGCAAGATCCACGCGTGAGTGTGTTGCGCCGTGGGCAAGGCCAGGGTTTCCCTCGGCGTCCATCCTGCGCTGAGCACGAGGGAACGAGGCCCTCATCCCGAAGGGCTTCATCCCTGGCCGGGCGGAGGCTGGGAATCGCCGGGGAACGGTGGTAGCTTTCCGTGGAGCTTCGTTAACTCTTCTCTCCGCGTCCCAGGTACGTGGATTACCCCATCTATGACGTGCTGCAGATGGTGGGCCACGCTAATCGCCCGCTGCAGGACGACGAGGGCCGTTGTGTCATCATGTGCCAGGGGTCCAAGAAGGTGGGTGAGGAGTGGGGCGCCATTTCTGGCCTATGACTATCTCGTCTCCTGCCTGGGGGCGTGGATTTCTTCTCCCAGCTTTGGGCAGGCTGCTGTAGAACGCTCACTCGGAGCCCTGCTGCCTGCGAGGTGCTCCAGGATTTTGGAAGTGCTGGGGTTTATTTACCCCTTCCCTCTGCTCCTGCCCCCCTGTAGGATTTCTTCAAGAAATTCCTCTACGAGCCCCTGCCGGTGGAGTCGCACTTGGATCACTGCATGCACGATCACTTCAACGCCGAGATTGTCACCAAGACCATCGAAAACAAGCAGGACGCTGTGGATTACCTCACCTGGACGTTCCTCTATCGCAGGATGACGCAGAATCCCAACTACTACAACCTGCAAGGTGAGCAGAGGGGTCTGTGCCGGGGCTCGGAGGACATCGGGGACCCCACCTGCCGCGCTCCACGCTCGCAAGAGCGGCTTTTCTCCCTGCTGAGGCGTTTCTGAGCCCCACCGCAACGCCACTGTACCCGCAGGCGTGTCCCACAGGCACCTCTCAGATCACCTCTCCGAGCTGGTGGAGCAAACCCTCAGCGACTTGGAGCAGTCCAAGTGTATCAGCATCGAGGATGAGATGGACGTGGCTCCTCTGAACCTGGGGATGATCGCTGCCTACTACTACATCAACTACACCACCATCGGTAAGGGCCGCGTGCCGGCCGGGTACCGCGCACGAGCGCTCGCCGGTGCTCCTGCTCTCTGTCCCCTCTCTGCGTCGCTCCCCATGCCACGGGCGATGGGGAGAAGGATGCTGTGCGCACGGTGGGGCGCGTAAAACGCTCTCCTTCAGCGTGAGGCGGCGCGTTGTCTGCCTGAAGGCATCGCTTGTACCGCGGGGTTCGGCGCTGTCTGGTTTGCCCTGACCCCGTACCTCTGCGCCTTCCCCCAGAGCTCTTCAGCATGTCCCTCAACGCCAAGACCAAGGTGCGAGGGCTGATTGAAATCATCTCCAACGCTGCCGAGTACGAGAACATCCCCATCAGGCACCACGAGGACAACTTGCTGCGGCAGGTGAGCGGCAGCGCGGCAGCCGGAGGGGACAGATGGGGGTTCCTGCGGTGGGGGGAGGGAGGAAGAAAGCCGGACCTGGTTTTGGCTCTCTGGAGTTAACGTGCTGCTGGGTTTTATCGTTTCTCCCTGTAGCTGGCCCAAAAAGTCCCCCACAAGCTGACCAACCCCCAAATTCAACGACCCCCACGTCAAGACCAACCTGCTGCTGCAGGCTCACTTGTCGCGCATGCAGCTGAGCGCCGAGCTGCAGTCAGACACCGAGGAAATCCTCAGCAAGGTACGAGGGGGCGGCTGGGCATGTGTCCCCCCCCCGCCTTGTGTCGTTGCGTTGTGTTCCTGCCCTCTGACCTGTCCCCATCCCTCGCATCCAGGCGATCCGGTTGATCCAGGCCTGCGTGGACGTCCTGTCCAGCAACGGGTGGCTCAGCCCCGCGCTGGCCGCCATGGAGCTGGCGCAGATGGTGACGCAGGCCATGTGGTCCAAGGATTCCTACCTCAAGCAGCTGCCTCACTTCACCTCCGAGCACATCAAGCGCTGCACCGACAAGGTAAAGCGCGGGGCGAGCGCTGGTGGTTCTGCCCTTGCCCGAGCCCCCCCCGGTTAAGGGCAGGGGCTGAAATCTTCCTTCTCCCAGGGGGTGGAGAGCGTCTTCGACATCATGGAGATGGAGGATGAGGACCGCAACGCCCTGCTGCAGCTCTCGGATGCCCAGATCGCCGACGTCGCCCCGCTTTTGTAACCGTTACCCCAACATCGAGCTCTCCTACGAGGTGGTGGAGAAGGAGAGCATCCGCAGGTGAGGTGGGGAAGGGGTGGCGCAGCCCCCTCGGTACAGAGGGGGGTGCAGGGGGGGGCCGTCCTGACCCTCCCTCTCGGTTCTGTCGCCGCAGCGGGGGGCCGGTGGTGGTGCTGGTGCAGCTGGAGCGTGAAGAGGAGGTCACCGGGCCCGTCATCGCTCCCCTTTTCCCGCAGGTAGGTGCCAAACCTGGTGAAAAGGAGGGGGGGTGGGGGGATTGCCCCCCCTTCCCCGATGTTGCCCCCAGCCCGTTAACTCTGCTCCCTCCGGCAGAAACGCGAGGAGGGCTGGTGGGTGGTGATCGGCGACTCCAAATCCAACAGCCTCATCTCCATCAAGCGGTTGACGCTGCAGCAGAAAGCCAAGGTGAGTGGGACGGGGATGGGGACGGGGGGCGGCCGGCACCCCCCCGGACGCGGTTCGGACGTGCCGGTTCTCCCCCCGACGGTTTTTTCCTTGCCGCGTAGGTGAAGCTGGATTTCGTAGCCCCGGCTACGGGGACGCACAACTACACGTTGTATTTCATGAGCGACGCCTACATGGGCTGCGACCAGGAGTACAAATTCAGCGTGGACGTCAAGGAGGCGGAAAGCGACAGCGACTCCGACTAACGGGGGGGGGGGGGGAAGGGGGGGCTGCGCCGCTTCCCGAGGGGCCGTGGATCCCGTTGAGGATCCCACCGCAGCTCAACCACCCAACCCCCCGCCGCCGCAGCGCTCGTCTCTCCTCCCTTTGCGTGGCTTCTGTGTCTTCCCCTTCATTATGTTGTTTTTTGTAGGTTTTTTGTTTGGTTTTTTTTTTTTTTTTTTAAAGTATTGATGCATTGTACAGTGTTTTTTAGACCGGAGTTGCGCACGGAAGCGTGACCGGAATAAATCCCAGAACCCAACTTGGTCTCTCTGGTGCTGGGAAGGGAGGAGGAAACAGGCGCGACCTCCAAGGCTCAAAAAAACTTTTAGCAGAACTAATTCAGGCAGAATTAGCTCAGCGGGAGCGCTCTTAAAACCCTCCACCTCCTGGCGAAGCGAAGAGGGGGATAAACCAGCGCCCCGGTGGTCCCGTCCTCATCCGGCCCCCGGGGGAGCGCATACCCCATCCGTCGGGATGGCACCGAAAGGAAAAGCCGGAGCCTTGGCCAGGAGCACGGGGATTTATTGAGCGTGGGGCGGGAGGAGGAGGAAGGTCCTGCCACGGGTTGTGGCGAAGGCGCCGGGATCATTCCCCTTTTTCCCTGCCCAGCTCTCCGTGTGCTAACCACGGGGAATATAGAAAGTTCCGGAAGCTCTCAACAAGTTTCAGGCCGCTGGTACTTCCAGAAGGCGATCTCGCCGTCGTCGCTGCAGGAGGCCAGCAGGCCCGGCTCCTTGGGGTTCCAGGCCACGCAGTTGACGTCCTGTGAGTGGGCGCGGGGCACGTGAGCGGGCCAGGCTGAAGGTGGGCTGCCGCGCCTGGGAGCACGCGCTCTCCTCGAACACCCGGATGGCGTCGTCGCCGCAGGCCGTCGCCAGCGCCCCGGTGAGGTGGCACCTGGAGAAAGGGGGGGGGGGGGGCAGCGCCAGGCACAGTCACCCGCGTCGCCAGCGGGAGGAAAAGGGAGCCGGGGCGGCTCTGGTGCCACCGTGGCCTCGTGGCGCTCGCCACCGGCACTCACCACGCCACCGGCACTCACCACGCCACGTCGTAGATGGTCCTGGGGTGGTACCCGGAGAGGTGGCAGACGCATTTCCAGGTGGGGTCGGTGCCGCTGCAGGCCACCCCTGCCAGCGAGAGCTGACACTGCCCTGCCCGCCCCCCTCTTCCCGCCCCCCCCCCGTGCCCACCCGCCCCCTCTTCCCCCCCCCCCCATGCCTGCCCACCCCTTCTTTTGCCCCCCCCCCCCGTGCCCCCCCACCCCCTTCTCTTTGCCTCCCCCACCGCATGGCCCCCCCCCTCTTTTGCCCCCCCCCTCTTTTGCCCCCCCCTCTTTTGCCCCCCCCTTTTGACAGCCCCCCCCTCTCTTTTGACAGCCCCCCCCTCTCTTTTGACAGCCCCCCCCCTCTTTTGACAGCCCCCCCCCCTCTCTTTTGACAGCCCCCCCCTCTCTTTTGACAGCCCCCCCTCTCTTTTGACAGCCCCCCCCCTCTTTTGACAGCCCCCCCTCTCTTTTGACAGCCCCCCCTCTCTTTTGACAGCCCCCCCTCTCTTTTGACAGCCCCCCCCTCTCTTTTGACAGCCCCCCCTCTTTTGACAGCCCCCCCCCTCTTTTGACAGCCCCCCCTCTCTTTTGACCGCCCCCCTCTCTCTTTTGACCGCCCCCCCCCTCTTTTGACCGCCCCCCCCTCCCTTTTGACAGCCCCCCCCTCCCTTTTGACCGCCCCCCTCTCCCTTTTGACCGCCCCCCTCTCTCTTTTGACAGCCCCCCCTCTCTTTTGACAGCCCCCCCCTCTCTTTTGACAGCCCCCCTCTCTTTTGACAGCCCCCCTCTCTCTTTTGACAGCCCCCCCCTCTTTTGACAGCCCCCCTCTCTCTTTTTGACCCGCCCCCCTCTCTCTTTTGACCGCCCCCCTCTCTCTTTTGACCGCCCCCCCCCCTCTCTTTGACAGCCCCCCCCCTCTTTTGACAGCCCCCCCCTCTCTTTTGACAGCCCCCCCCTCTCTTTTGACAGCCCCCCCCTCTCTTTTGACAGCCCCCCCCTCTCTTTTGACAGCCCCCCTCTCTCTTTTGACAGCCCCCCCCCTCTCTTTTGACCGCCCCCCTCTCTCTTTTGACCGCCCCCCCCCTCCCTTTTGACAGCCCCCCCCTCCCTTTTGACAGCCCCCCTCTCCCTTTTGACAGCCCCCCCCTCTCTTTTGACAGCCCCCCCCTCTCTTTTGACAGCCCCCCTCTCTCTTTTGACAGCCCCCCTCTCTCTTTTGACAGCCCCCCTCTCTCTTTTGACAGCCCCCCCTCTCTTTTGACCGCCCCCCTCTCTCTTTTGACCGCCCCCCTCTCTCTTTTGACCGCCCCCCCCTCTCTTTTGACAGCCCCCCCCTCTCTTTTGACAGCCCCCCCCCTCTCTTTTGACAGCCCCCCCTCTCTTTTGACAGCCCCCCCTCTCTCTTGACAGCCCCCCCTCTCTCTTGACAGCCCCCCTCTCTCTTTTGACAGCCCCCCTCTCTCTTTTGACCGCCCCCCTCTCTCTTTTGACCGCCCCCCCCTCTTTTGACCGCCCCCCCCCTCCCTTTGACAGCCCCCCCCTCCCTTTTGACAGCCCCCCTCTCCCTTTTGACCGCCCCCCCCCTCCCTTTTGACCGCCCCCCCCCTCCCTTTTGACCGCCCCCCCCCCCTTTTGACCGCCCCCCCCTCCCTTTTGACCGCCCCCCCCCTCCCTTTTGACCGCCCCCCCCTCCCTTTTGACCGCCCCCCTCTCCCTTTTGACCGCCCCCCTCTCCCTTTTGACCGCCCCCCTCTCCCTTTTGACCGCCCCCCTCTCCCTTTTGACCGCCCCCCTCTCCCTTTTGACCGCCCCCCTCTCCCTTTTGACCGCCCCCCCCCCTCTTTTGACAGCCCCCCCTCTCTTTTGACAGCCCCCCCTCTCTTTTGACAGCCCCCCCCCTCTTTTGACAGCCCCCCCCTCTTTTGACAGCCCCCCCCTCTTTTGACAGCCCCCCCTCTCTTTTGACAGCCCCCCCTCTCTTTTGACAGCCCCCCCTCTCTTTTGACAGCCCCCCTCTCTCTTTTGACAGCCCCCCTCTCTCTTTTGACAGCCCCCCTCTCTCTTTTGACAGCCCCCCTCTCTCTTTTGACAGCCCCCCCCTCTCTTTTGACAGCCCCCCCCTCTCTTTTGACAGCCCCCCCCTCTCTTTTGACAGCCCCCCCCCTCTCTTTTGACAGCCCCCCCCTCTCTTTTGACAGCCCCCCCCTCTCTTTTGACAGCCCCCCCCTCTCTTTTGACAGCCCCCCTTCTCAGCAGGTCCCGGGCAGCCCCGAGCCCCCCGCGCAGGGCCAGCAGCCTCACCTTCCTCGTTGCCCGGCTTGTACTGGCGCCAGATGCGCACCGTCTTATCGTCGCTGCAGGAAGCCAAGCGCTCGCCGCTGCGGTCGAAGGCCACGCTCCACACCGTCGACTCGTGGCCCTCCAGCGTGGCGCAGCACACCCAGTCGTCCTCCTCCTCGTGGTACAGTTTCACCGTGTCGTCGTAGCTGGCCGAGGCCAGGAGCTGAGGGAGGGCAGAGGGATGGAGCTGGAAGGGGGCCCCAGGGCGCTGCTCACGCTTCAGCCCTGATCCCAGCACGGGGTGGGGGGGGAGGGGGGATTTTGGGGGTCTTTCCGTGAAAGCGGCTCGTACCTCCTGGTTGGGGTGCCACACCACGTGCTTGACGTCCTGCGTGTGGGAGTTGAGGACGCTGACGCACTCGTACTCCTCCTCCTCATCCACTGCAGGGAGAACGCTCGGGGTGAGGAGTGGGGAGCTCGGGGCCCCCTGTTGCGTGTGTGTCCCCCAACCCCCCTCCCAGCCCCCCGCTCTCTCCTCACCTTCCCAGACCCAGACGCTCTTGTCACGGCTGCAGGTGGCGAGCAGGGTGCCGGAGGGAGCCCAGGCCACCGACTTCACCTCGTTCTCGTGCCCCTCCAGCGTGGTGACACACTGGGGAGGGAGAGGAGTGGGCTGGGGGGGAAGGGGGGGGGGGGGGGGGGGCGCTGCTGGGGGTGGGGGAGGGTCTCACCTCAAAGCCGTCCTCTTGCTTCTTCCAGATGCAGGTGGTGGCATCGAAGCTGGCGGAGGCCAGGTAGGAGCCGCAGGGGGACCAGGCCACCCTGCGCACCGTGCGCTGGTGCCCATCGCTCAGCACCGCCCGGCAGGCCCAGCCCGACCCTGGGGGAGGGCAGGATGGTGCCCAGCTGGGACAGGCCCCGCCCAGAGACCCACCCACCCCTCACTGACCCTCTCCTCTGGCCCCACCCCCTTCCTTCTTGCCCCTGTAGCCCCTCCCCCTCCTCTGCAGCCCCTGCTTTCTTGCCCCCGTAGCCCTTCTCCCTCCCACACGCCCCCTTATTGCCCCTCTAGCCCCGCCCACATCACCACCCCCTTCCTCTAGCCCCTCCCCCTGCCTGTAGTCCCCTCCTCACACTGCCCCCACCCGCCGTTTCTTTTGCCTAGTCCCTCCTTTATTCCCCCCCCCAGCCCTTCCCTTCTTGCCCCTCCCCCTCCCAGGATCCCTTATTGCCCCTCTACCCCCGCCCCCATCACCACCCCCTTCCTCTAGCCCCGCCCCCAGCCCCTCCCCCTCATTGCCCCTCTAGTCCCACTTTCTGTCTGGCCCCGCCCACATCACCACCCCCTTCCTCTAGCCCCGCCCCCAGCCCCTCCCCCCTCATTGCCCTTCTAGTCTCCCCTTTTGTCTAGCCCCGCCTCCTCCCCACCCGTGCCTGTAGCCCCGCCCCCTCACACTACCCCCACCCTCCCCGGTTCTTCTGCCCCTGCCCCTCCTTTATTCCCCCCCCAGCCCCTCCCTTACTGCCCCTCTAGCCCCTCCCCCGGCCCCCTTACTGCCCCTCTAGCCTCGCCCCCAGCCCCCTCCTTTCTGGCCCCTGTAGCCCCTCCCCCCTCCCCATCACTTTCCTCTAGCCCCACCCCCCCGCCTGTAGCCCCGCCCCCTCACACTGCCCCACCCCACTGTTTTTTCTGCCCCTCCTTTATTCCCCCCACCCCTCCATTTTTGCTCCAATAGCCCCGCCCCCGGCCCCCTTGTTGCCCCCACTAGCCCCGGCCCCCTCCCCACCCCCTCCCACTAGCCCCGCCCCTAGCCCCTCCTTTCTGGGCCCTGTAGCCCCTCCTCCCTCCCCATCACGTTCCTCCAGCCCCTCCCCCTGCCTGTAACCCCGCCCCCTCACACTGCCCCCACCCCCCCGGTTTTTCTGCCCCTGCTTTATTCCCCCCGCCCCTCCATTCTTGCCCCTCTAGCCCCGCCCCCAGCCCCTCCTTTCTGGCCCCTGTAGCCCCTCCCCACCACGTTCCTCCAGCCCCTCCCCCTGCCTGTAGCCCCGCCCCCTCACACTGCCGCCCCTCCTTTGTTCCCCGGCCGCCCACCTTCCCTGCCCCAGAGGCGGATGACGCGGTCCCCGCCGCAGGAGGCCAGCAGCCCCCCGCCGGGGCTCCAGGCCAGGAACCAGCAGCGCGAGTCGGGATGCGCCGCTCCCCGCCACAGCAGCTCCAGCGCCTCCTTCATGGCGCCGCGGGCCCGTGACGTCAGCGCGCCGGAAGCGGAAGCGCCGCCCACCGGAAGCGGGGCGGTGGTGGAGGGGCGCCCAGGCGGAGCCGCGGTCGCTGGGCCCGCAGCGCGGCGGGGTGCCGCCATGTACACCCCGGGGGGGCCGGGGCTGCCCGGCGGGCGGCGGCGGCGCGGGGCGGCGGGCGGCGGGCTGCCGAAGCAGCCGGAGCGCAGCCTGGCCTCGGCGCTGCCCGGGGCGCTCTCCATCACGGCGCTCTGCACGGCGCTGGCCGAGCCCGCCTGGCTGCGCATGCACGGCGGCACCTGCGCCCGCCAGGAGCTGGGCGTCGCCGATGTCCTGGGCTACGTCGACCCCGAGCTGCTCCGAGGTGAGGCCGGGCCGGGCGGCACCCCCCGCTCCGGTCCCACCCGCTGCCGGGG
This sequence comes from Falco cherrug, assembly GCF_023634085.1. Lineage (NCBI taxonomy): Eukaryota > Metazoa > Chordata > Aves > Falconiformes > Falconidae > Falco > Falco cherrug. The sequence continues at coordinate 5,953,784 of NC_073714.1, read as the reverse complement.
GGGCCTCGGGGGGCTTCGGGCCTGCCCGGGCGCTGCAGGCCGCAGGGCTGGGCCGCGGCCGCCCCCCGCCCCTCTCAGCGGGGCTGCCGGCGGGGCCACTAGGGCTGCCATCGGGACCACTAGCAGAGCTGTCGGGGCCACCGACAGGGCCAGTAAGGTCCCCGGCAGAGGCGGTAGGGCCACCAGCAGAGGCAGTGGGGCCACCAGCAGGGCCACCGACAGGGCTAGCAGGGCCATTGGGGCCACTGCTGGGGCCATTGGGGCCATCCGCAGAGCCAGCGGGGGCCCCAGGGCCACCAGCGGGGCCACCAGCAGAGCCTTCCACCTTCCCACAGCACGAAGCGGGGGAGCTTTCCCCCCAGCAGGGCCCGCTGCCCCGCCGTGCCAGCTCACCCCCAGCCTCAGCACCAAATGTGTGTTCAGCGTTACCGGCAGCCAGACGGGCCTCACCCCCTGCCTGTGCCCTTCTAGTGCCATTAAACCCCCTTGAAAGGAAACTGGCACAAACCCACAGCTCCCCACTGTTTTTTTTGAGCTAGCAGGTGACCGAGGCCTTGCCACGGGATTTGTGTGTCGCTGCGTTGTGTTGTGGGGTTTTTTTCGTGACCTAAAACAAGAAGTTGATGCCGACAGAGCTTTCAAATGCACTGTCCTGGTGGCAGAACGCAGCGCGTGACCGCCTGGTGCAGGGAGCCGGCGCTTCTGGTTGTTGTCACCGTGATGAGCACGGTGGCACGAGGAAAGCCCGCCGCCCCCCCCAGCTTTTTTGCGGTGTTAGTCACCCCCCTGGCATGGCTGGAGCTGGAGATACACGCCAACGACTCATTTCCAGCCACGCAGCGTGCTGGCACGTTCATTAGCCCTTTTTTATGTGGCATTAAAACACCCGGCTTTATTTATTACATTTCTCGTGGCGCGGGAGGCCATTGCGGCCCCTTCCCCTCCTCCCTAACCCCATGCCTCCCTAGAGGGAGTTGTGGAAGCCATGGGGGGTGTCTTTGAACCTCCGGATACCCCCAGTACCAGCGGTGGGCCCGGTGATGCAGGGGCAGAGCCTGCACACGCTTAAATTCAGGGTTCCATCCTCTTGTTCGTTAATTAAAAGACTTCCTAGTAACGCCCCCGGCTCCGCTTTAACTAAGGAAGCCGTGCACCCTGCTTTGTTATCTCGGCTGCTTCGGTTGTCGGGGGTGTTTCTTTAGCTTTATAATTTCCGTGGCGATAATAGATTACAATGTGAAAGACGTGACTAGGCCAACTGCTGCCGTAGAGAGGAAGTTCGTTTTCTAGGGCCTAATTAAAAGCGCCCTGCTGTGCTGCGGTTTCTGTCGAGAGCTGGGTTTGTAAATCTCAAAGGAGAACGCTGGGCAGGATTGGAGCAGCGGGTACTGTGATTCGGGTGGAAAAAGAGGAGTTTTCTGGTGCTCAGCACCTGCCTCTTTTCCTCTCCTCGCAGACTACTGCATGAACCCGCAGACGGTTCTGCTGCTCCGGGTCATCGCTGCCTTCTGCTTCCTGGGAATCATCTGCAGCCTCTCGGCTTTCCTCCTGGATGTCTTTGGACCCAAGCACCCGGCGTTAAAGATCACTCGCCGCTACGCTTTTGCTCACATCCTCACAGGTAAATCCCCACCAGCATGGGAGGAAAGCCCTGGGTTTCTTTCTTCCATCTCCAACCCTTGAGGGGACAAAAAAAAAGTCCCCGAAAGATTTATTTCAGCCTTTAGTTCGGAGCTGTGGTGCCTGTTCCGCTTGCAGAACTGCTCCTCTGTGGCATTTCGGGTCTGAAGGGCAACAGAAGCCTCACGTAGCTGAAAAAAATCATTAAATCCTGGGTGGAGAAGAGGTCTAGGATGAATATTAAGTGTATAACGATGGGTTTTATATTTCAAAGTGATCCCGTAGTGCCTTTCCGGGGAAGAAGGTCATCTTTCCTGGCTTGTCAGGTCCAAGGAGCTTTAATATCCCTTATCCCTGACAGCATGACCCATGTCAGACCTGAGCAGCTCAGGGAGAGGCTGAGCTGTCAGCCTGCCCAAAACGCCGATTTATCCTTGCTGTTCCTTCTAGGTTGCAAAAAAAAAAACGCCTTTCCAAACCTTTCAGCTCTGGTTTGCGTGGCCAGTGGCCCCGCTTGGCTGGGTTTGTACTCGGCCTGTGATCCTCCACCGCCTTTTTCCCTCTCCTGGGCTGGATTTGGGGTGTCCATTGCCCCCTTTCCCCACAGGCTCTCACGCTTTGCTTGTTAAACCACTGGCAAGCTGGGCTCGGTGTCCCTTTGCCAGCTCAGCCGTGAAACGAACTTGCTGATTGATTTTTTTCCTTTTTTTTTTTTTTTTTTTTTGTGTGTGTGCGCGTGTGCTGGCTGCTGAGCATCTCTCCCGGTTTCTCTCTCAGTCCTGCAGTGCGCCACCGTCATTGGATTCTGCTACTGGGCCTCGGAGCTGATCCTGGCCCAACAGCAGCAGCACAAGAAGTACCACGGTTCCCAAGTCTACGTCACCTTCGCCGTCAGCTTCTACCTGGTGGCGGGCGCCGGCGGAGCCTCCATCCTTGCCACCCGCCGCCAACCTGCTGCGTCACTACCCCACCGAGGAAGAGGAGCAAGCCCTGGAGCTCCTGTCCGAGATGGAGGAGAACGAACCTTATCCGGCCGAGTACGAAGTGATCAACCAATTCCAGCCGCCACCGGCGTACACCCCCTGATGCCGGCACCGGGACGCGGTCATCGTTTTCCTCCCGCTCCCCAACTTGGCTTTCTCGGCACCCTCCTTCACTCTTCCTGATCTCTCCTGCTCAGAGGAAAGAACTTTTCGGGTCAGATGATCAGCGTTTTCTTCCTAGCTCTTATTTTATTAACTACACAGCGTGATTTTTAACCCTGCACCGGCTTGTTTGGCCGAATTAACGATGGCGGCGGCTCCCACGCGGCTTCTCCCCGGCACGAGGGGCGGTGGGATCCGCTCTCCCCTGTTGGAGATCTCAGCCCCTCTGTGCCGGGAAGGAGAGAGAAATCACGTCGGATTCCCAGCCCGGCGTGCGGTGAACTCAGTCCCTCCTCCGCCGAGGCGTGCCCTACATCTGGCGAAAGGTGTGATGCACGCACGTTTGTATATATTGATGTATATATATAGGGGAAACGCCTGCCGCAGCGCACTGGTGGGGGAGGAGCGGCGGCAGGAAGGTAGAGCAACCCCCCCCAGCTGCTCTCTCGGTTCCGTTTTTCCATCTGGCGCAGACCACACGAGCATTTTGCACTTTATTCCTGGCTCGGGACGGGGGTTTGGGGACCGTCACCGCCGTCAAACCCCGGGCGAGGTTTCGGGGGAGCCCTTCTGACGCCGGCAGCGGTTTGGGGGGGAGCTCTGTCCCCCCTGCTGCGGCGTCCAGCTCCTGTTGGCATCTCGGTGAGCGAATCCTCAGGATTTTTAACCAAGATGGAACCAGACCTTGGGACAGCGACAGCTCCCGGGAAGCAGGTTGAGCCAGTGCTGGAAAACCGGCGTCTGCTGTAGCTTTTATGCAAGTCCCCGAGCTCCGCGCCGAACTGACTCCCCTGCTTCTTGCCCCCACTTTTAATCTCGGTGTTTTTCTGTCCCGTTTTTAGTTTATTCCCCCCTTTCCCTCCACAAGCCCCAAGAGGACCTGGAGGAGCACAGCGCTTCCCTGGACGGTGCCGGAGAGCCGGACCTGCAGCCGAGCCAGGAGGAGGGAACTGGCAGGGACAGAGCGCGGCTTTTTGAGCTTTTTAAAATAAACCGAATCAGAAAAAAAAAAAAACCAAACAGGTGGGGCCGCAGCGCCAGGACGGCTGGCTCTGCGGCAGGTGCAGTCCTTTAGGGAAGGAATTTTAGGACACGGATACTGCTCGTCGTAGGTTCCCAACCATTTTATCCAGATTTCCATGCTGTCTTGCCCAGCTCATCCCTTTTTCCCCACCCCCCCGCACCCGCTATGCAAGTGCTTCGGCCGCTCTCCGGGGCTCGGGATCTGCTCGGGATCTGGCACCAAACTGGAAAAGTCGGCTGCAGGGTGGGCACTGCCCGTGCCCCCCCCCCCCAGGACGTGGTTGGGGGGCAAAACCAGCCCTGCGACACCCTCCCGGGGTTTGGCAGTTGGGGGGGGGGGGGGAGGGTATTTTGGGGAGTTCTGTGGTTTTGGGGTGGCTCCTCTTCCTCTTCCATCCCGCGTGTGTGGCCGGCACCGTGATCCGGCTGGGAGGGAGCTTGGATTTCCCCGCCGGTGACTTATATGCGAGAGGAGGGGGCTCGAGTGTAAATATTCTGTGCATAAACACTGTATTTCTGTACAAAAACCCACCCGAAAAAGAGACAAATTGGCGTCATTTGCAGACAAATGACGTCATCTCCCTCCTGCCGCTGGCCCGCCTGGCTCGAGGGAACTGGGGGGGGGGAGGGGGGGGCATGGGTTTGGGGCTCCCCCTGCCCTTCTCCAGTGGAAATAAAGGGGGTGCAAAGAGCCGTGTGTAGGAGCTGGTGCTTTGTTCTGAAAAGGGGGGGGGCTCCCCCTTGCCATGTCCCCTGCACCCCAATAACCCCCCTGCCTGCACCCACCACCCTCTCTATAACCCCCCCGCCTTCACCCACGGCCTCCCCTGCCTGCACCCCCTGCCTTCCATAACCCCCCCCTGCCTGCACCCAGTGCACCCCGATAAACATCCCTGCCTGCCCCCGCCCCCAGGACCCCCCCTGCCTGCACCCACCACCCCCAGGACACCCCCATGCCTGCACTCACTGCCCCCAGGGCACCCCCTGCCCCCAGGACCCCCCCCCCCCGCCTGCACCCCCTGCCCCCAGGACCCCCCTTGCCTGCACTCACTGCCCCCAGAGCACCCACTGCCTCCAGGTCTCCCCCTGCCTGCACCCCCCGCCCTCTATAACCCCCCTGCCTGCACCCACCCCCCCCAGGGCACCCCCATGCCTGCACTCACTGCCCCCAGGGCACCCACTGTCCCCAAGCCCCCCCTGCCTGCACCCCCCGCCCCCAGGACTCCCCCCCCTGCATGCACCCACCGCCCCCAGGGCACCCACGGCCTCCAGGACCCCCCCTGCCTGCACCCCCCCCCACCGCCAGGACCCTGCCCTGCCTACACCCCTCGTTCCCCCCCGCCTGCACCCAAAGCCCCCGTGACCCCCCCCGCCCCCCACAGCCCCCCCTGCCTGCACCCACAGCCCCCCCAGGCCCCCCGCCTGCGCGCCCCGCCCCCCATAGACCCCTGTGAGCCCCCTGCCCGTCCCACGCCCGCACCCTCCACGCCCCCGGCCCCGCCTCCCGGCGCCGGCCCCGCCCACTGCCGCCGCGGCCCCGCCCCTCGCCCCCGGCGCCCCGCACGCCCTTGCCCACCCTCCCCGGCGTGCGCGGGGGAAGGAGGGGGCGGGCACTCCCCCGCCGCCACCCAATGACCTCCCAGAGGCCGGAGCCGCCAGCCAATGGCCAGGCGGCGCGGCGCGATGACGTCCCCGGGAGGGCGACGCGGGGCGGCCCGCGGAGGCAGCGGCGGCATGTTGCAGCCGCGGCGGCCGCTCGTCGGCCTCGTCGCCCGCTGCGCCCGCGCCGCCCGCCTGGGTCCCCGCCCGCCCGGGCCCGCCGAGGGTCCCCCCGCTGCCGGCGGCCAGGCGGGGGGCGGCGCGGGGCGGCGGGGCCTGCTGGGCCTGCTGGCGCGGCAGTGCAGCTGCGTGACGGGGCAGCGGGCGCGGCGGGCCCGCCGGGCCTGGCACCGTGGTAGCGGCGGGGACGGGCCGGCCGAGAGGTCGAGGCGCGGCGGAGGAGGCGGCGGGGGAGCTTGGTGGTGGTGGCGGCTGCTCCGGGCCCGCCCCGCTTTCGCCGCTACCGGCCGCCTCATGGCGACCCTGGCCGGCGTCTTCGTCTGGGACGGGCAGCGCATCGAGGAGGAGGAGCTGCAGCGGTGGGTGTCCGCCACGGGCCCCCACACCGGGAACCTCCCCCCCCGAATCGTCGGTGGCCCGGGGTCCCCGGCGCTTGACCCCTTTTCACCGCCCCCCAAATTCTTGGTGGGCCGGGGTCCCCGGCACTTGGCCTCTTCCCCCGCCCCCCACCCCGAATTCTTGGAGGCCCAGGGTCCCTGGTGCTTGGCCTCTTGCCTCCCCCCCACCCCCCCAAATTCTCGGTGGCCCAGGGTCCCTGGCACTTGTGCCTCCACCCCCCACTCCCCCTAATCCCTTGAGGCCTGGGGTGCCCCCCCCCAGGTGCACCTGGGCTTGGGGTGCCCGTGCCACGCTCTTTGGAGATGCCCCCCCGTTTTTATGGGTTGGGGGTTGCCCTCACAAACCTTTCCAGGCCTGGGGTTGCCACTCTGCAGTCTCTGCCCCGTACGCTGAGGTGGGGGTGCACCCCTCAAGCCCCCCCCCGCCGCAGGGTGCCTCCCCCAATGCTCCTCTGGTCACTGACCTGGGAGTGTGTCCCCCAGCCCTTTTTTTGGGGTGCTGGGAGGGGGCAGTGCACTCTTCCTTCCCCAAATCCAGTCCCTGCGTGGGGTACCCCGCACAAATTCATCGAGGCCTTGGGGTGCCCCCCTACCCCCCCCCCCCCAAATTCTCTGCTTGGTGCCCCCTGCTCAGCTCCCTGCCCTCCCTAGGAGCTGGGGGTGCACCCTCCACCCCCCAAATCCTGCCCCACCAGGGTGCCTGCCCCAGACCCTCCCTGCAGTGGTTTCAGGGTGACACTCCCCCCCCCCCCCCCCCCCCCAACCCCTGGAGGCGCTACCTGGGGCTGTGGTGGGGGTCGCTCCTATGGCAAGGTGTGTGTGCCCCCCCCTCATTTGCCCTGCATTGTGGCTTTGCACCCCTTAACCAGCTGCTTCTGCCTGGGGGGGTGGGGGGACGGTGCCCCCCGACCTGATGGTGACGGAAGGACCCACCGACCTTTTTGAGGTGGCGTGTGGCTTTGTTGAGGTGTAATTATCCCGTGTAACATGTGGCAAAGTGGGGGGTGAGTCAGGAGGGGGTAATTAGAACTTAATGAGAAGCTCGGGGTGTGTTTGGGGCGTCATCGGGGTTCCCCTTCTCTTAAATTCCATGTCCAGGTGCCTTGTCGGGGCTGCCCTGTGGGTGTTAAATACCTGGTATTTCTTTAAGTAGCTTACCTAAGGCTTAATTAAATCTTAGAACTAATGAGAAACAACCTTCGCACCCCGATTTATGACACCTTCAAACATTCTAGAGATCCCCAGCCTTTGCGTGCAGCCAACGCTGGAAAAAAGGACCAAATCCTGGGTTTATTCCCTAAGGCGGAGCTGCTGATCTCCATCACATGGCCTTTGGGGTCCCAGCGCTGCGGATAAATCCTGCCTGATGTTTTCCAGTGGGCTCAGCAGGGCTTGGCTTAGGCCTGGGATTAAAAGCGGAGTAGGTCTCCTTCAAGGTTACTCCTTGGTGTTTTGAGCATCCTCACCTTAATTTCAGGGCTTCTCAAGCCCAATCCTCTCCCGCTTGGCTTCACCAGGCAACGGGACGTTTGTTTTTCTTATTCCTCAATACTCTTTACTTTCTCCTTATTCTGTTTACTCTGTCACGGCTCGTTAGGCTTCAGGCTAATTGCGGGAGCGATAAAGTCCTCGGCGAAGTCTTCCCTCATCCTTACAAGGAGTTGGGGCCGTGGGAGGTCTCGGCGTGCCAGAGCTGTGCTCTTCTCTCTTTGACGGCCGATGTATTTATGTTTGTTGGTTTTGTTTTTTTTTTTTTACAAGACGGGTGGGATTACGCCGAAATGATGGCGGAAAGAAATCAGCAGGATAAAACTGTGTGGTAAAACTCTTCCCGGTGAGCTCAGCTGGTGGCTTCGCATCTGCCAGGGAGCTGTGCCTGCCTCTTCCCAGGGTTTAAAATAGCTCCCGGCTTTGGTATCGTCTTTCCCTTCCCCTCCCAGCTCTCCTCGTCGAACTCCGCGGGAGGCTCTTGGCGTGTTTTTCTTGGTAACACCAAAATCCTCGCTCTGGCGGTGCCATCCCCACCATCTGGCGCGGTGGTTCGTAACCGTCACGGGGGGGGGGTCAGAAATAGCCGAGGAGAGCTCTGTGCCGTGGCTGGTGTCACCTCCCGCCGTCCCCGGCGGTGGCATCAACGTGGCCGGGGCTGGACACCGGCCAGGGAAACGGCTGATGGTGTCCGCCCGTCCTTCAGCTGCTGGCTGACGAAGGCGCCTCGTCCTCCACGGGGGTGGTGGAGCCTCTGCTGGGGTGAGAGCTTTGCTGCCAGGCTGGGAGCCGCCACCTCCGGGCAGGAGCTTCATTTCGAAGTGAAAACGAGCAGGTGGGAGGATGCTCTCGCAGCGAGACCGCCGAAGCTCTCGCCGTTCGAACGCTGGGGGGGAAGGAAGGGTTGATTTCCAGGTGTGGCCGTACTGTGCCCCTTTCTCGGGGTTTTGTTTCTCGTGGAGGGACGAGCCTGGGAGCAGCCTGGTGCGTTGCTGCGGATAAATCCCGTGGCTGTTTCCAGCTCCTCTCCGCTGAGGATGGAGGTGGCAAAGCAGGAGCGCGGGGGATTTGCTCCCTGCCCTGGTTTTATCCCAGCCCATCCTGCTGCCCTCCGTGGAGCAGCCGGGCCGCAGGGATGGAGATGATCCAGCTTGGGAAGGTCTCCCAGTCCCGATTTCCCAGCTCCGTGCCCTCTGCCGCCCCATCCCAGTTGGCTAATCCAGCCCGTTTGGGTTTTGCCACGTGGCTGAGAGGAGCTGGTTCAGGGAGGGACGGAGCGAAGGCTGTCGTGACCAAACCACAGGTGGGAAGGAGGGGCTGGGGGGCGCAGGGGAGTGTTCGGGGCGGGGGGGGGGGGGGGGTCACGCTGGAGCTGCGCCCCCCCAAACCTGGGGAAAGGTGGGTTTGTGGGTCCCATTTGTCCAGCGGAGCTTTCAGACCCATCGCGGGGGGGGGGCTGGGAACTTGGTGATTTCCAGGGACTGTGCACATTAGTTCAACCAGACCAGCAAGACCTGCCTTGCAGGTTACAAATCGGTGCTTTAATTCTGGCTGACGTTAATTACTTTGATATAATTAGTGTCTTCAGGCGCTGCCAGGAGGGCCGAAAGCGCTGCAGGCAGTGGGTGATCCTCCTCCCTTGAGGTGAAGGACTCCAGGTGCAGACAAACCGGCCGTTCCTCTCTGGTGGTTTGTTCGGGGGGGGCTGAAGCTGCGGCTCGAAGGGGTTTAGCTGGTGGGGAGAGGTTTACCTGGCCTCTTCTCTTCCCCTGTATTTTTGACACCCGGCATCTGAACCCAGTTCTAGTTTCTGAAGGTGAAGGATGCCGAAACTGGGGGGGTTGGTGGTCCGGGGAGCCCCCCTCCCCCGCTCCTGTCTCCTTCCCTCTCGCAGGAGACGCCGCCGTTCCCGTTTGCTGCCCTGGGAGTTCTGGCTGCGGGCAGCGATTTGCTTCTCGTCCCTTGGGCTCTCACACCCTCAAAGAGCCGGGGGGGGGCACCCCCTCCTTCCCTCCCCGCTTCCTCTCGCACCCCAAATCTCAATCCTGCGAATGACTCGGTGCCCTCAATCCCCAAATCCTCCTTTTTCCTTAAATCTACCCTATTTCCATCCCGCTCAGCTTCCGTTTGATTCAGCCAGGAAAACAAATCTTTATTTGCGAGCGTCCGGCGGCGACTGCTGCGGAGTTTTTTTGTTGTGGGGTTGTTTTTTTTTTTTTTTTTTTTTCCCCTCGTTGTGGAAAAGCTGATATTTGCCAAGGATGGAGAGTGGATTGTCCACCGGATCCCACTGGGGTGGGGGGAGAAACACTTCCCATCCGTAGGAAGAACTTTCCCTGAGCAGCAACCAGCGCAACGCCACCGCTACCATCCCGCGGGATTTTTCCCTTCTTCCTCAAGGAATGAGCCCTGCAGCCCATCCTGGTGCTGCTGGTGACGTTCCGCGGTGCTGTAAGGGCTTTGGGATTCCCCACCTGTGGCATTCCACCCCAGGCTGGGTTTCCCAGGTGGGAAGCCCCCCCCGAACACACCGTGGTGGGATTTTTTTTTTTTTTTAGTATGATTTTTTAATGCTGTATAATATATTTAAGCACGAGACCTTTAGGACAAAAGGAAAAGGTTGCAGGGGTGGGTTTTCCATGCCCAGGTTGCCCTTCCCATGACAGAATCCATCTACGTGAAGCCTGGATGGTGCTGGAAAGCTTTTTGCCGGTCCTGGGGGGCTCTGTAGCAGGACAATTCCAACGAGGTTTTGGTTTTTTGTCTTCCCCCAGCTCTGCACAGGAGATGAAGCACATGGAGAACATATCCAGCCTGTTCCAGGCCAGCAGCCCGGGCGAGTATCAACGGTCGGAGCCCAAATCGGAGCGAGAGGCAGTCGCCGTCCCCGGGGAGCAGCCCTGGGAGATGATCATGGACAAGAAGCACTTTAAGCTTTGGCGGCGGCCGATTGAGGGCACCCACTTATACCAGTACCGAGGTAACTGGGCGCCCCGCACGCTGCCTGTAGCTCGGTTTTCGGGCGCTGAGTCCCTGGGGGTTGTGCCTCCTGCATCGCTGTATTTATAGGAAACCGGAAAAAGTGGGAATTGTCATCCTTTGCATCCCTTTCTGCACGTCCCGTGCCCCCTTCGGAGTGCTCCCAGCCCTGCCACCTGCCTTAGAAAATGCTTTTTGCTTTTAATCTTGCTGCGACGAGTTAAAAACGTGCTCGTGCCTGGGACTAAAACCTTTCTCTTTCCCGCAGTGTTTGGCTCGTACACGGATGTGACTCCCCGGCAGTTCTTCAACGTACAGGTGAGGCGGTGTGTGTTAGAACTGACATACAGCCCCTGCCGGAGGGGTGGGGGAGGGGAAGGGTGACTGTTCCCTTCCCTTTGGACCGTTTACACGACGGGGAGCTGATCCCAGTGGAGATCGGAGTTATTCCCAGCCCTGATGGGGGGGTTTGCTGCCCGGCCCCGCTGGGAGTGAGGGATCTCGTGGGCTGGGAGCGCGGCGGGGTCCCGGTCCTTGCTCGCTCCCTGCCAGCCCCTGCGCTTCCTCTTCTGGTGACTTTCAGAGTGTTTAATAATTTCCCGGTGGGTAAAACGCCTGACGGTGATGCAGCTTGTTCCCCCAGGGCGAGGGAAAGGGCTGGTTTACCTTCCTTTAACGCCGCTCTCGGACTTTTTGGTGACTCAGCCTCTCTTTCTTGTCAGCTGGACACTGAATATAGGAAGAAGTGGGACTCGCTGGTCATCAAACTGGACGTCATCGAGAGAGACCTGGCCACTGGATCGGAAGTGATTCACTGGGTCACTCATTTCCCGGTGAGTGGTTCCTTTTTCCCACTAAAGTGATTCTCTTTAGCCCAGGCAAACGGCCGGCAGCGGGGCTGATGCCTGGTTTTTCCCTTCCCCAGTACCCGATGTACTCGCGGGACTACGTCTACGTTCGACGGTACAGTGTAGACAAGGAGAACAACCTGATGGTCCTAGTCTCCCGGTGGGTATTCCTGGTCTGACATCCCGCCGGCTTTCTGCCGTCTCCCATCCCGAAAACAAAAGTTGGGAGCTGGGTATAAATTCCGTGAGGTTTTTTCTTGAATCATCTCAAAACCTCAGGGATCCGTCTCGATGCTCTGGGCTGGAAACCGCCTTTCCACCGCCGAAAAGTCGGCAGGCGCTCGGCGTAGCCCCCGCCCGGAGCTCACCGTGTGCTGCTCCCTTCTCTTCTCCCCTCCAGGGCAGTGGAGCATCCCAGTGTCCCTGAAGATCCCGAGTACGTGCGGGTTAGGACCTATGAATCCCAAATGGTCATCCGTCCCCACAAAACCTTTGACGAGGTACATTTTGGGAATGGGCAGGGAACCAGGGCGCTCCTGTTCCTGCTCCCAGGGGGAACTGTTCCTTCTCTGGCCGCAATCCCAGTCCAGAGTTGGAAAAGAGGGATGAGTCTTCCCTTTGGGGGGGTAAAAAAAAAAAAAAAAAAAAAAAAGCAAACCAAAAACAAAACCAAACTTTCCACGTGTGGCTCTGGAAGGATTTGTAGCTCTGTCCCGGGAGTTTTCCTGCAGGAGCGTGGTGCTCCTGGAGAGCTACACGCGCCGCGTCGGAGCACCGGGCTCCTTCTAAAAAGCCTGGAGCTTCCTGAGTCTCATCCCTGGCGCTTGATGCTCTTAGAAAAAGTTGTCACGGGGTATCCAGAGCCTGAGGAGAGAGTGCTGGGTCAGTGGAGGGCTGGGGGAACGACACCTCCTCCTCCAAAAACGCTCCTGGTGTGCTTCCACTGGGTTTTTATGGGTGCGTGTCGCTTCCTCACTTCAATCCATGCCCTGCGGAGCCGGCAGCGCGATCCCCGCGGGATGCGACGGGCCCTGAAGGGAATTGAGGGGGGGATGCGGTGGTTCCCCTGCCAGCTCAGGCTCACTCCCCTTCTCCTTTCCCAGAACGGTTTCGACTACTTGCTGACCTACAGCGACAACCCGCAGACCGTCTTCCCCCGCTACTGCGTCAGCTGGATGGTCTCGAGTGGTGAGTGAGCTTTGGCGGCTGGAATTCACCCCCCGGGGCAGAGATTCCTGGCTCCGCAAGCCCCCCCCCCGGGGCAGAGATTCCCGGCTCCGCGAGCCCCCCCCCGGGGCAGAGATTCCCGGCTCCGCGAGCCCCCCCCCGGGGCAGAGATTCCCGGCTCCGCGAGCCCCCCCCCGGGGCAGAGATTCCCGGCTCCGCGAGCCTCCCCGGGGCAGAGATTCCCCCTCGCCCCGGCTCCGTGAGCCCCCCCGGGGGCGAGGGGGAATCTCTGCCCGGCTCTGTGAGCCCCCCCGGGGCAGAGATCCCCCCGCTCCCAGCTCTGTGAGCCCCCCTGGGGCAGAGATTCCCCCTCGCCCCGGCTCTGTGAGCCCCCCCGGGGCAGAGATTCCCCCTCGCCCTGGCTCTGTGAGCCCCCCCCGGGGCAGAGATTCCCCCTCCCCTCCCCCTCGGCTCTGTGACCCCCCCTGGGGGAAAGATTCCCCCCCCCCAACCAGCTTTGTGAGCCCCCCCTCGGGGGAAAGATTTCCCCCCCCCAACCAGCTTAGTGAGCCCCCCAGGCAGAGATTCCCCTCCTGGCTCCGTGAGCCCCCCCGGGGGAGAGATTGTCCCCCCGCCCCGGCTTTGTGAGCCCCCCCGGGGGAGAGATTCCTGCCCCCCACCCTCCCTGGCTCCGTGAGATCCCCCCATCCTGGCTCCGTCAGCCCCCCGGGGTAGAAAACTCCCCCCCATCCTGGCTCTGTGAGCCCCCCGGGGGAGAGATTCCCCCCGCCCCCACCTTGCTCTGCAGTGAGCCCAGTGCCTCTGTGGGGCAGAAAATAGACGGAGAAGCTTAAAACCTGCGAGCTGGGGGGTTTGGGGGTGGTTTTTTGGATGCTTTTCTCATGGGGAGGGGGGGAATCCTGCCTGGATTCCTGGCCAGGAGGAGGAGGGGGGGGGGTCTGTGCATGAGGATGTTCCTTTTCTCATCTGCCCCAAGCAGAAGGAAAAAAAACCCGCAGGATCCTGCCCCCTCCCTTTTTTTTTTCCTTTTTTTTTTTTTTTTTTTTTTAATAAAACAAGCTGGGTTTTCCATCCGAAGCGCTTCTGCCCTCGAGTTCTTCCCTCTTACAGCGAGCAGGGGAGAAAATTCCTTCTGGTCCGGAGCTGCAGTGCCTGTGCCGAGGGGGAAGGGGGTGGAAAAAAGTGGAGTTTAATGGATCTGGGCTACGCTGATGCTGTCCCCCCTGCAGACCCCCCCCCAAAACAAACCTGGAAGACCCCCCGGGCGCACTTGGCATTGCGATACCCACCACCTCCGTGCTCCCCTGGGCGGGGGAAGGATGGAGAGCGCTGCTTTCTTGTGGGATTGGGAGAAAAAGGGGCTCCCACCACCTTGTAACTCATTTTATTCATCGGGGCGAGGCGTAAAAACCCCGGCAGTGGCGCCTTGCTGTGGGGTTTTGGTTTTGTTTTGGGGTTGGTTTTTTTTTTAACTGTCACACGGCTCGTGGTAGAGGCTGCCGCGAGAAGCGGTGGAAATACGTTCGTTTGAGACACTCGAGCATCAGACCAACCGTTTTCTCTTGCACCTCCCAGCTTTACCAACCACCAAAACCTCTTTTCTTCCGCTGTGCCCGCCCCGATGCGTCTAAAAAAACGGCTAAAACTGGAGGGGGGGGCTGGTGGCCACCCTCGCTCCCCCCCCTGCCACAGAAGCCACGCGGCACAGGGGCTGCCTGCGTGTGCTTAAGGCTTGCTTTTTTTAAAAAAAAAAAAAAAAAAAATTTAAAAATGCTGGATGGTGGGAAAACGGTGACTCCAGGTGGGCCTGCAGAGCTGGTGTGGCCCTGCCTGGGGCTGAGGGGATAATTTTAAGTGTTAATTAGTGTCACGGGCTCACTCCCAGGTGATTTATGGCTGGTGGGAATCGGTGCCTGGCTCTGAGGTCCTTGCATCCCTCTTGCTGAAGGGATTGAGGCGAATTAGGGGGTTGATTATTGTTTTAATTATATATATATGTGTATAAAAAAAAATAAAGCACCCTAACAGTGAGGTTATAATAAGGAGGGCGATGGGAAGCGGCAGAAAAGCCCTTAATGCCAGCGAGGCTCTGGGATCCCCCTGGAATGACGGCAGAGCTGCGTTCTCGGGAGGCAAAAGGAAAATGAGGAGGAGAAAAATCCTTGGATTTTTCCAAAAAAATCATTGGAGGGGGGAATGGAGCTGGAGGAAGGGGGTACGGAGCATCTCCGGAGCCTGGGGGATGCTCATCCCACTCGCCCTTTGCTCGCCGCATCCCGTCTTGCTCGCCCTTTGCTCGCCGCATCCCGTCTTGCTCGCCCTTTACTCGCCGCATCCCGTCTTGCTCGCCCTTTACTCGCCGCATCCCGTCTTGCTCGCCCTTTACTCGCCGCATCCCGTCTTGCTCGCCCTTTACTCGCCACATCCCGTCCCGCTCGCCGTTTGCTCGCCACATCCCGTCCCGCTCGCCCTTTGCTCGCCGCATCCCGTCCCGCTCGCCCTTTGCTCGCCGCATCCCGTCCCGCTCGCCCTTTGCTCGCCGCATCCCGTCCCGCTCGCCCTTTACTCGCCGCATCCCGTCCCGCTCGCCCTTTACTCGCCGCATCCCGTCTTGCTCGCCCTTTGCTCGCCGCATCCCGTCCCGCTCGCCCTTTACTCGCCGCATCCCGTCCCGCTCGCCCTTTACTCGCCGCATCCCGTCCCGCTCGCCCTTTACTATCCGCATCCCGTCCCGCTCGCCCTTTACTATCCACATCCCGTCCCACTCGCCCTTTACTCGCCGCATCCCGTCCCGCTCGCCCTTTGCTCGCCGCATCCCGTCCCGCTCGCTCTTTACTCGCCGCATCCCGTCTTGCTCGCCCTTTACTCGCCGCATCCCGTCCCGCTCGCCCTTTACTCGCTGCATCCCGTCCCGCTCGCCCTTTACTCGCCGCATCCCGTCCCGCTCGCCCTTTACTCGCCGCATCCCGTCCCGCTCGCCCTTTACTCGCCGCATCCCGTCCCGCTCGCCCTTTACTCGCCGCATCCCGTCCCGCTCGCCCTTTACTCGCCGCATCCTGTCCCGCTCGCCCTTTACTCGCCGCATCCCGTCCCGCTCGCCGCATCCCATCCCGCTCGCCCTTTGCTCGCCGCATCCCATCCCGCTCGCCCTTTGCTCGCCGCATCCCGTCCCGCTCGCCCTTTACTCGCCGCATCCCGTCCCGCTCGCCCTTTACTCACCGTATCCCACTTCTCCCCCTGCCAGGTATGCCGGATTTCCTGGAAAAGCTGCACACGGCGGCCCTGAAAGCCAAAAAAATGGAAATCGAAGTGCGGGACTATATGTCTGCCAAGCCCCCGGAGAGCAGCGGCGGCAGCGAGGGCAAGGCGAGCGTGGCAGCAGCCGAGCACAAGAGCGATGGCACCCGCAGCCCTGCCCAGCTGGAATACGCCTGAGGAACCGAAATTCCGTTCCTCCGGTACCGGGATGAGACGCCGGGCTCCGGAGAGGGACCTGTGCCACCACGCCGGAGCTCCGCTGGGATTTTGCCACCCCGGTGTCATCTCTAAAGCTCTGCTCCCCCTCGCCGCCGGGGCTGCTGCCCCCCACGCCCCCGTCGCGTGCTCGTGGCCAGGCTGATGAAATCTCACCCCCTCTCCTTGGTTTTCCATCCCGGTAAATATTTTTTTCCTCCCCAACAGGGAAAAAATTCCCTAAAAACCAACCACTTCCCGCCGCCCCCCTCCCCCATCTTACCACGGCACGGACAGCCTCCCCCCAGCCCCTCCCCCCAGTCTCCCCCCGCATCCCTTTTGGACTCTGGACCCCCGATATTTTTGGGTCTCGCTGGATGAGGATGCTCCACGTCACCATCCTGGGGTGGCATCCCCCACCCCCCACCAACCCCCAGCCACAAAAGACCCTTCAGCCAGCGAGGCAAGGTGGGGGGGGGGGGGGGGGGGATCGGCGTGACTGGAGCGTGGGTGGTCTGAACTGGTGAAACTGGGGAAAAATGCTATTTTGGGGTGGGTTTAGCTGCTGGTTTGTTGTAGGGGGAGGGTAGAGCTTTGTGGGATGGGGGAGGGGGGGGACGACACACCTTTCTGCTGGTGCTAACCGGACCCCCGGGGCTGACATCCCCCCGCCCCGGCTCGCGGCACTGGGGGGGGGTCGGGGAAAGCTGTAGGAGCAGCAAAATCCTAATAAATCGTCTGTCGTAGCCACGGCTGCTGTGGCCAGTGCCCACGCGCCCCCTAATTAGCTTCCCTCGTTAACGAGCCACGCTGGGGGCTGAGGGATGGGTCCCTCTCCTGGGTGCCGGGTCGGGGGGGTTGCCCCATCCCCCACCCCCCCTCCTACCCCCTTTAATCGCCACCTTAGGATAAATGGATCGTAAATATTAAGTAGAAATACTAATCCCCACCTTAGAACAAACTGATTGTAAATAGTAAATAGAAATGTTAATCCTCACCTTGGAATAAATACATTGTAAATATTAAATGTTAATATTAATCCTCACCTTAGAATAAATATTATAAATATTAAATATTAATCTTCGCCTTAGAATAAATGTATAGATTAAATGTTAATCCCCCTTTAGAGTGAACTTATTGTAAATACTAAATATAAATAGGAATCCTCCCCTTAGAATAAATATATTGTAAATATTAAGTAAAAATCTTAATCTTCACCTTAGAATAAATGTATAGATTAAATATTGATCCCCACCTTAGAGTGAACTTATTGTAAATATTAAATACAAATATTAATCCCCACTTTAGAATGAACTTATTGTGAATACTAAATATAAATATGAATCCTCACCTTAGGATAAATGTAAATATTAAATAAAAATATTAATCCTCGCCTTAGAATAAATGTATAGATTAAATATTGATCCCCACCTAAGAGTGAACTTATTGTAAATGCTAAATACAAATGTTAATCCCCACTTTAGAATGAACTTATTGTAAATACTAAATATAAACGTGAATCCTTCCCTTAGAATAAATATATTGCAAATATTAAATATAAATATTAATCCTCACCTTCGAATAAATGTATAGATTAAATATTGATTAGAGTGAACTTATTGTAAATATTAAATACGAATGTTAATCCCCCCTTTAGAATGAACTTATTGTAAATACTAAATATAAATGTTAAGCCTTGCCTTAGAATAAATATATTGCAAATATTAAATATAAATATTAATCCTCACCTTCGAATAAATGTATATGTTAAATATTGATCCCCACCTTAGAGTGAATTAGTGTAAAGATTAGATAGAAATATTGATCCCCACCCTCAAATTTATCATAAATATAGATACTAATCCCCACCTTTGCATAAATTTATCATAAATATAGATATTAATCCCACCTTCAAATAGATTTATTATAAATTTATTCCTGGATTGGTACCCGTAGCATCCCACAGTTGCTGCTGGGAAGCTGCCCACCCCCCCAGTCCCTATTAGCATCGTTAATTAGCCTGTTAATGAGGATGAGCTCCAGGAGTGGGACCCACCTGCCCCCTGTAAAGGATATTTTGGGGGGGGGGGGTCCCCTCACTCTGGGGTTTGGTGCCATGGCTGCTGGTGGGTGAGGGGAGAGCCCCCGGGGGGGGGGGGGGGCTTTTGGGGAGGTGGGGGGTGTAAATCAGCCCCGGGGGGGGGACACATGGCCCTGAAATGTCCCTTTTGGGGGGGGGGGGGGAGGCTGACCCCCCCCCAGCCCCCCTCCACAGCTGTCCCACCGCCACCCCCAAATGGCCAGAGCTGGGGGGGGGGGGCTGCCCCCATTCCCTGCGCCATGGGGTGGTGATGCTGGGGGGGCTGCACTTGGGGGGTCCCCTGCCACCCGGGGCGGGGGGGGGTGATGGCTGGATTTCCCCCCACCCCCCCTCAAGATGGGGGCTGGGGGCCGCACACTGCAGGGGGGGTGTCACTGTAGGTGACTCCCAGGTGACACTGTGCCCCGCCCCCCCCCCCCCGGGGTCCCTGCTGCCCCAACGTGGGGACACAGGCCACCGCCGTGCCCCCCCACTCCACGACATCCCCCCCCCCCCCCAAGCTGTTTTGGGGACACGGGGGTGGCAGTGGTGGGACACACACCTTTATTGCACGACCGAGAGCAGCAGGCAGCGGGGAGGGGGCGCAGCAGCGACGCTGGAGGGGGAGCTGGGGGGGCTGCGACCCCCATCTCCCCCCCATATTTTTTTTTTTGGGGGGGGGGGGTGTCTCCCTGAGTTTCCCCATTGTTATTCCCAAGCCCCCCGGCCCCCCAGGTTGGCTCAATCCTGGCGGTGCCCGAAGGAACCTCGTACCGGGGTCCCCGTGTGTGTGTCCCCCCCCCCCCCCCAATTTGTCACAGCAGGTTCTTGCGCTTGGGGACGATCTTCCTCACAGTCCGGCGCTCGCGAGATGTTCCTCTTGACGCGGATGGTGGGGACAACGGGGGGCTCGGGGACCAGCGAGGGGCTGGAGTGGGCTTTGGTCAGGGTGGGGGGGTCTGGGGGGGGCCACCACCGGCCCCGCTTGGGCTTCCCAGCCCTCCAGGTCCTGGGCGCCGGCGCTGATCCACGTCTCCAGCACCTGCACGTAGGTCTCGTAGCGGCGGCGCTGCCGTGGGGAAGGGAGGGATGGAGGTGAGCCACCACCGTGGGGACATCCCCGGTGTCCCCCATGTCCCATAGTGGCACCACTTGCATGGGGAAGATAAGGATGGAGGTGAGCCACCACCGTGGGGACATCCAAGGTGTCCCCCATGTCCCATAGTGGCACCACTTGCATGGGGAAGGTAAGGATGGAGGTGAGCCACCACCGTGGGGACATCCCCGGTGTCCCCCATGTCCCATAGTGGCACCACTTGCATGGGGAAGGTAAGGATGGAGGTGAGCCACCACCGTGGGGACATCCCCGGTGTCCCCCATGTCCCATAGTGGCACCACTTGCATGGGGAAGGTAAGGATGGAGGTGAGCCACCACCATGGGGACATCCCCGGTGTCCCCCATGTCCCATAGTGGCACCACTTCCATGGGGAAGATAAGGATGGAGGTGAGCCACCACCGTGGGGATGTCCCCAGTGTCCCCCATGTCCCATAGTGGTGTTTCTTTCACAGGGAAGATAAGGATGGAGGTGAGCCACCACCATGGGGACATCCCCGGTGTCCCCAGTGTTCCCCACGTCCCATAGCAGCATCTCTCCCATGGGGAAGGTAAGGATGGTGATGAACCACCACCATGGGGACATCCCTGGTGTCCCCAGTGTTCCCCACGTCCCATAGCAGCATCTCTCCCATGGGGAAAATAAGGACGGAGATGAGCCACCACCACAGGGATGTTCCTGGTGCCCCTCATGTCCCATAGTGTCATCTCTTCCATGGGGAAGGTAAGGGTGGAGATGAGCCACCACCATGGGGACATCCTTGGTGTCTCCGATGTCCCCCATGTCCCATAGTGTCATCTCTCCCATGGGGAAGGTAAGGATGGAGATGAGCCACCACCATGGGGATGTCCCTGGTGACCCCTGTGTCCCCCCCATGTCCCATAGCAGCATCTCTTCCATGGGGAAGATAAGGATGGAGATGAGCCACCACCACGGGGACATCCCCATGTCCCTGGATGTCCCATATAATTAAACTAACGAGCAATTAACCCGCCCCACCTCATAGAGGAGATACTCCTTCTTCAGGCGGTACTCGTCCAGGTCGCGGGCGCGGCCCCGCTTCTCGGGGAGGTTGCGCTGATGCTCGAAGAGCTCCTGGGCCACCCGCTCCATCCACATCTCGTGGGAGCGGTGCTGCTCCTCCTGCCCGGTGCGGGGGGGGGGGGGGGGGATGGAGAAGGTTGGGTTGGGTGATGGTGGGCACCCATGGGTGCATTCCCCACCCACTGAATCCCGGCGGCGGGGGCTCACCGGGGGGCTGCGGCTGGGGGCGGCGGGGAGGATGGGGCGGACGAAGCGGCGTTGGGAACCGACGGCGGCGGGGAAGGGGGGCGAGGAGAAGAGGGCGGCCACCAAGTTGATGCGGGAGATCCAGGAGGACATCTCCTCCGGCGTCCTGCCGCGGACAGGGGAGGTCAAGGGTGATGCCATCAC
The DNA here is from genome assembly GCF_023634085.1 of Falco cherrug. Classification (NCBI taxonomy): domain Eukaryota; kingdom Metazoa; phylum Chordata; class Aves; order Falconiformes; family Falconidae; genus Falco; species Falco cherrug. The sequence goes on along the minus strand of NC_073714.1, from coordinate 5,933,233 downwards.
CCGGGGGGGAGGGGGGGGGGCACCTCCATCCCCCCCATCCCCCACCCGGGGGGGCACTCACGGGGCTTGGAAGAGGAAGACGCGCCAGTCGGCCGTCTGCAGGCGGAAGACGTTGGGGCGCTTGGTGTATTTGCTGGCGCGCTCGGCCAAGGCGTGGTGGACCCCCAAAGGCTCCTCGGCCCTCGGGGCCTTCCTCCTCCTGGGGGGTTGGGGAGGGTCCCGGCTCGGGGGGGCGGCGGGGGACCCCCGCCCGCCCCCCCGCTTTGAGGAAATAGAGGACGGTCCCTTTGAGCACAGCCTGGAAGGTTTCCAGCCTCGTCTGCCCCATGGCGCTGGGGGGGGAGAAGTTGGGGGGCACGGTTGGACCCCAACAGATACCCCTCCCCAAAGATGAGACACACCCCCCCCCCACACACACACACACCCCCCAGCTCCAATAGACTCTGGTATTGTATGTGTGTCCCCCCCCAGACCCCCAAAAGCCCCACATCTCTCTGCCCCCCCCCCCCCCAGCCCCAACTGACCCCAGATGTGCCCCCCCCGGATGCTGAGAAACCCCAAACCTGCCCCCAAACCACCCCAGACCTGCCCCACCCCCCATCAGACCCAACTCTGTCCCAACCCCCCCGGACCTGCCCCCAGGACCCCTCAACCCCCCCCCTGGACCCCTCAAACCCCCCATCTGCCCTCAAAGCCCCCCAAACCTGCCCCCAGGACCCCTCAACCCCCCCCAAACCTGCCCCCAGGACCCCTCAACCCCCCCCATATCTGCCCCCAGGACCCCTCAAACCTCCTATATCTGCCCCCCAGGACCCCCCAGACCTGCCCCCAGGACCCCTCAACCCCCCCCCCCAAACCTGCCCCCCAGGACCCCTCAATCCCATCTGCCCTCAAACCCCCCCAAACCTGCCCCCCAGGACCCCTCAACCCCCCCCAAACCTGCCCCCCAGGACCCCTCAAATCCCATCTGCCCTCAAACCCCCCCAAACCTGCCCCCCAGGACCCCTCAAATCCCATCTGCCCTCAAACCCCCCCAAACCTGCCCCCCAGGACCCCTATCCCCCCCCCGCCCCAGCCCCCCCACTCACTTTTCTTGCCATCAGCCTCAGCCAGCACCTTCCTGGCCAGCCAGCCCCGGCGGTAGGTGACAGCCCCGGCCCCCCCCGGCAGCTCCAGGAAGGGGTTGCTCTTCTTACGGTCAGGGGGGGCCATGCTGCCCCCCCCACCTGCCTCTTCTTCCTCCTCCTCCTCATCATCATCCCTACGGGGTGCTCAGCATCACAGGATGCCCCCCCCCCCCCCCCCATATCCCCCCCCCCCAACCCCATACTCACGCTGCCCACAGCCAGCTTCTCGCTGCGGATAGAGCCATATAGAGCCTATAGGGGGGGAACGTGGGGGTTGGGGGGGGTCCAGGGGGGTTGCCCCCCCCCCATCCAGCCTCACAGACACCACCCCACCCCCCCTTTCCAAAATACCTTCAGCTGCTCCCTGGGAAAATCCTGCCCATCCATCATCCCGCTCAGGTTGGCCACGAATTCGGCGCTGGTCATGGCACGGCCGAGGCGCTGCGGGTGCGCGGTGGGTGAGTGGGTGGCCCCCCACCCCCCAAGTTTTGCATAGCCCCCCCCCCCCCCCCAAAAAAAAAAAAGCACCCCAAAAGTGCAGGGTGTGGATGTGAGGGCGGGGGGGGGGGTCTCCCCCTTTCCTCACCTGCCCATGGAGGTCGGTGTTCAGCAGCATGATGGCACATGTCAGGGAGTGCACAGCGTCTGGGGGGGGCGTGGGGGGGTCAGGGTGGGGGTACCCCCCCCCAGGTAAGGACACCCATCACCGTGAACCCCAGTGGGTGCAGCTGGGGGTGCTGCGTAGCGCTGGGAGGGCATGGGTGATGTGTGGGGAAACTGAGGCACGGGGGTGGGGGGGACACGACTGAAGCGGGGGGGGGGGGTGAGGGGGGGGTCTGGGGGGGGCCGGGAGGTGCTCCCCCACCCCTGGCAGGGTCTCACCCGGGGAGGGGAAGGCGCCGGGGTTGCAGTGATGGTAACGCCGGGAGAAGTGGCCGAGGATGCGCTCGCGCTCCTGCGTCTCGCCCGTCAGCACCAGCGCCTGCAGGAAGGACCTGGGGGGGCCCCCCCCGCGATGGCAGCGGGACCCCCAAAACACCCAACCCCCACCCAGGACCCCCGCTGGATGGTGGCTACCCCCGGCCCCAGACCCCAAATGTACCCCTTCCTCACCTCCCTGCACCCCAGAAGAGTCCAAATCCCCCCCCCCCCAGACCCCAACAGACCCCAAAATTACCCTCCTGGACCCCAAGGGACGATGAGACCCCCCCCAGATCTGCCCCCCCAGACCCCCAAACACCCAAATCTGCCCCCCTGGATCCCCCATCACCCAAATCTGCCCCCCCCAGACCCCAAATCTGCCCCCCTGGATCCCCCATCACCCCAAATCTGCCCCCCCCAGACCCCAAATCTGCCCCCCTGGATCC